>NC_045436.1:43532990-43641807 GCF_002776525.5 Piliocolobus tephrosceles | reverse complement strand
TTGGAGTGGTGAGAAGGACTGAGGTTGGAGTGGTGAGAAGGACTGAGTTTGGAGCGGTGAGAAGGATGAGTTTGGGGCGGTGAGAAGGATGAGTTTGGAGTGGTGAGAAGGACTGTTTAGAGCGGTCAGAAGGACTGAATTTGGAGCAGTCAGAAGGACTGTGTGTGGAGTGGTGAGAAGGATTGTGTGTGGAGCAGTGAGAAGAACTGAGTCTGGAGGGGTGAGAAGGACTGAGTCTGAAATGGTGAGAAGGACTGTGTGTGGAGTGGCGAGAAGGACTGTGTGTGGAGTGGCGAGAAGGACTGAGTCTGGAGCGGCCAGAAGGACTGAGTTTGGAGCGGTGAGAAGGACTGTGTTTGGAGCGGTGAGAAGCGCCGTGTTTGGAGCGGTGAGAAGGACCGTGTTTGGAGCGGTGAGAAGGACTGTGTTTGAAGTGGTGAGAAGGACTGTGTTTGCAGTGGTGAGAAGGACTGTGTTTGCAGTGGTGAGGAGGACTGTGTTTGCAGTGGTGAGGACTGTGTTTTCAAGAAATTGGGCAAAGAGAAGAAAAGGGTCACATGATATTTGACCATGACTATAAAGAGAGAATGAAGACACAGCAGAGAGAAATACCTGACGAACACAGGTCCCCAAAGAGACCTGAGAAGCCAAGAATAAAGAGGTTATCTGGAGCAGGGCATTTCTTATCATATCTGAACTGGAAGCAAAAGTGAACATGGAGAGTGAAAAATATGGAGATTTTTCAGGCAGAGAATGGGCAAGCAGAGGCAAGTTATGTCAGAGATTTTACTTTCTTTGTAAAGTGTGAGCCAATTTTGAGTTAATTCCAAGGCCTGGGAATCAAAGACATTAGAAAAGTTTGAAACTGGCAGGTTGGAGAATATGAATTTCAGTCAATTAACAACGGATAAAAAAACTTCCATGCAGGAGTGAGTGCCCTCCGGTGATTGTAGAACATGTAATGTGATCAGCTGGCTTAGGTGGGGGATGTTGTCCAGAAACGTTTGTGGTGCTAGGAGCACTTCAAAAACTTTGTCTTTTGTGGCCCTTGTTTATATCAGCCATGGCTGCATCTGGGTTTATGCATTTAGTTTTTTTCCTAGAGTCTGGCAATACATTTTTCCTTTAGTAAACTTTGTTTGGCTTCATATCTTGTTCTTTTCAAGGTTATAGCACATTTCCAATATGTCATAGTCTCTCTGGTCAAGAAGGCTCTGAATTAATCTGGCCCTGGCCGCTGCTCATTAGAGCAGCATTCACAATGTGGCTAAAGAGGATATTTGCAAGACATGCTTACTTGTCCTCTGTTTCAGGTAAAGAGACTAAAGCTAGGGCCACATGGGAGATTTCTGGCTCACTGCTCTCAGTAACACTGCTCTACAGTTTTATTGACAAAAAGTCCATCAGTGGGAAGGAGGATTAGAGCCTTAAGGTACAAAAAGGGAACATTTAAGGTTAAAAACAATATTCCTCCTCAATAGGGTTGACTTGTACTCTAGCTATGTAGGACCGGAGTGCTGTACATCGGGGAAAGCTGATAGAGCAGATGCTCACTTACCCCTCTGTTCAGGAGGGTGGTAAACTACCACAGCATAAGCATTATTGAGCACTTTTCTAAGCACGTTGCAGCCAGTATTACTTCCTTCTCAGAAAAGCCATACAAATAGTGTTACTGCTCTGCTTTTTCCAAAAAGGGAACTGGAAACACAAGTAGGTTAAACAACTCCCCTAAAGTCACACAACTAGTAAGTTGGTTGCCCCAAATCTTGGTCATAAGTTTGCCTTTTGAGAAAGAAAATATTAAAACGAAAAACACTACAAAATGTAATGGGTGAGAGCAGCTATCTTGGTAAATAATCCACGCTTAGCCATACTGTCAAGGGGGACTTCATGGTACAAGGTCATGACAAGACCCAGAAAAATCAAGTGTCCTGTACATTATATTTGAGTAGTAATGACTAAAATTATTTTCACTGATTAACATCTCTATTGTGTCTGCTCACATTCTTGAAAGGAATCACATTACTATTTATTTTCTAACTCTACCTTATCTCTTTTTAATATTGATTTTCTTTTTATCCTGTTTTTAATGATTCTTTTGATCACTTTGCCTTCTCTTGAGATGTTTATTTCCTTTTCTTCCCAACTGGTCTTTTTATTCTCTCTTACAAAGCTTTCAATCAGTGTTTTCCACATAATGTTTATTTTGCCTTCCTTTGCAGTACCCACAAAGGAAAACATGTCAGGTTTTACTAGTAGAATCACAGAATGTGGAGCAGAAAAGGTCCTTTGAGATACTTCTGTCTAAGCCCACTATTTTCAGAGGAGGAAACTTCCACGTGAAGCCTCTCCTTGTTAACCTCTGTACCCGTGTTTTGTTTTGTCTCTGCTAGTTTTCAGAGAAGACCTCTTCTGTCACTAGTTCAGTGGCACTGAACAAGCTACCCAGGTGCCAAGGCTTAGTTGCCTCCTCTGAAATGGTAAGGAAACTTACCATTAATGATCGTCCCCACCTTCCTTCCCTGCTTCCCTTTCCCACTCTCCCATCCTGCTTCTCCCAGGGCTATGGTGAAAGGCAGATTGAGATATCTGACTGGAAATGTACTGATCAGAATTAAAACACGTATACAAATATTTGTTTTCTTCCTTTTCCTTTCTTAACAGTTTCTTTTGCCACTCTAATGACAATAAAGGTTTCTGTTACTCTAGTTATCAGCCTACTAAACTTTTTAACTTTTTATATATTTTTAAAAGATGCCCAATTACTGCTTTCCTTTTCTAAGCTTTTTCAATGTGTGGTTTATTTATTTATTTATTTATTTTAATTTGCAGTTTCCCAAAGTTGCAGAATGGTTAGGTCATTGGATAGCTGACTCTTGGTTTGATGAATCAACTCATTTCCTAGCAAGTGGGACAGAGAAAAGTAAAAAATAATGTATTACAAAGCTAGCAAAGCTAATGCCCCATATTATTATTATTATTATTATTATTATTATTATTATTATTTTGAGACGGAGTCTTGCTCTGTCACCCAGGCTGGAGTGCAGTGGCGTGATCTCAGCTCACTGTAACCTCCGACTCCGGGGTTCAAGTGATTCTCCTGCCTCAGCCTCCAGAGTAGCTGGGACTACAGGCGCCCGCCACCACGCCCGGCTAATTTTTGTATTTTTAGTAGAGATGGGATTTTGCCAAGTTGGCCTGACTGGTTTCGAAATCCTGACCTCATGATCTGCCCACCTTGGCCTCCCAAAGTGCTGGGATTACAGGCATGAGCAACCACACCCGGCCAGATTTTTTTAAAGTATAGAAATTCTTGGGCTGGGCGCGTGGCTCACGCCTCAAAAAACAAAACAAAACAAAACAAAACAAAAGTACAGAAATTCTCCAGGCAAGCCAGGAATTTGAGAACAGAGAATGAGGCTATGTGAGAAGTAATTCAGGCTTCAGACAAATTCGAAGTAAATCATTAGTAGATGATTATGGCAGGGACAGGGTGGGAAGAGGGTGCAGAGAGGGAGAAATGATCAAGCTATATGCTGTCATTTATCAAAGAATCTGCAGGTTTGACTGTAAGTCAAGGAAGTTAAAAACCTGACAGATGGCTAGTTGCGGTGAATCATGCCTATAGTCCCAGCACTTTGGGGAGGCCAAGGTGGGAGAATCACTTGAGGCCAGGAATTTAAGACCAGTCCGGGCAACATAGCAAGAGCGTGTCTCTACAAAAAATTACAAGTTAGCCAGGCATGGTGGTGTTTGTGTGTAGTCTCAGCTAACTCAGGAGGCTGAGGCAGGAGGATCACCTGAGCCCACGAGTTTGAGGCTGTAGCAAGCTATGATGGCATCACTGCATTCCAGCCTGGGTGACAGAGCAAGTCCCTGTCTCTAAACAAAACAAAACAAAACAAAATAAAAACCCTGACAGAACCTCGG
Source organism: Piliocolobus tephrosceles (assembly GCF_002776525.5). Classification (NCBI taxonomy): domain Eukaryota; kingdom Metazoa; phylum Chordata; class Mammalia; order Primates; family Cercopithecidae; genus Piliocolobus; species Piliocolobus tephrosceles. The sequence goes on along the minus strand of NC_045436.1, from coordinate 43,637,877 downwards.
TGAATGCAGAATAAGAAAAAGAAGGATTTTAAAATCACAGATCCTTATGAAAGTCCAGTCTTCTCCATGCTGTAAATTCTTAATTTCAGTTCAACTAGGTGTCACACCTCTGCCACTCATGCTTCCTTTAGCAGTCCCAGTAGTGGCTGCTCTGTGTTCTATTTTTCAAGAAAATTTTTAGTCACTAACAGGATATCTGCATCCTACTTAATCCGATAGGAGGAGTGGTTCTGATGATCACTTTTGCCACAAGCACCAGCAAACAAACTGCCATTGAAAGGCAAATGTCTTTTCTAAGGTGATATAACAAGCCATTTATAAAAAGAACTTTAAAATAGCTCCTGCTTTCAGACTTACCCAATTAAGTCACATTTTCTCTGTGACTTAATGGCTCCAGGCTTTACTCTTACTTCATAAATCACAACCTCTAGCTTGGGAAAATGCTTCAAATTACATCAATCAATAAGTTTTTATTGACTGTTTACAATCAGCCTAGTGCTATACCAAGTGCTGTGAGAACCAAGTGCCTAATGCGAGGCCTGTACCATCCACTGCTCTGACACTTTTTCAAGCCTTATAAACAGCATAGGCTCTTTCCCTTGTGGTCACTCATTGCTATGGCCTGGTGTTCATGGGTTTTGTAATCTGGCTCAAGCCTATCCTTCCAGTTACTACTACTATTTCTAATTTTCCTCTACTCCTATTGTCTCACCATATCTTGATTTTTGTATGTGTCCACATCTGCATTATTGCTTCTTCTCCCGCGAAGAACTCTCTTGGCATCTCTAACTGCTGAACAATTAGCCATTTTGTACGGCTCAGGTCAGGCCCCCTCATTTCCATGAATCCTTGTTCTATACTCTCTTGGGAAGTGCTTCCTTCTTCTTTGAACTGAATGCAGGTTGGCTTACTGTACCACCCAGAGGACACTTGGGTTATCAGTGCAAGATAGAAATCACCTCTTATTTGTGTCATTCCCTATGGTAACTTTCTCTAACCAAAAGTTCAAGTAATATTTGTAATGTATAATAAAGGTTTGGATTGGAGGTAAGCTTTTAAGAACAGGAAGGAGGAACCAGGACATGGAGACTAATTTGGATATGGGGACTGCCTAAGCAAGGGACAGAAATGAGAAAGCATGAGGTCTTTCCAGGGAGCAGCAAAGATTTTACATCAACCTAAAGCTTAGACAGCATGAATACTAATAGTGGTTCATGAGACTGGAAAATAGACTAGAGAACCTTGTCCCCCAAAATAAACTTCATTCTATAGGCACTGGATAACCACTAAAGATATCTGAACCAGAGAGCCATTATCAGAATTCTAGTCATTGGAAGCACTATGAAATGCATAACAAAAGTTGGGTGTAGAAATGGAATTAATTATCAGTAAGATATCCATTGAAATAGCCTAGAGAGAAACAGGCAACAAGAGCCTGAATTAAGGAAGTGGCTTTGGGAGCAGAAAAAATATTACAGAAGTCAGATCGAGAAATTTAAAAAAGAGCGATGTGAAGAATTCCAGTTTGAGTAACTCTGAGGATGGTGGTTCACTAAAAATAAGGAAAGAAATAAGAGAGAAAGAGGCAGTTTTTGGGAAAAACATGAACTCCATTTTGAATATCTTAAGTCTAAGGTCTTGTTAAGACAGTCAAGTAAAGATATCTAAATGGTAAGTGAAAAATAGGGTTCAAACTCAGGAAAAACATTGCAATGGATGGTTTACACTTGAAAATTATCAGTATGAAGCTAACAGTTCAAGCCAGTAGAACGGAGGGGCCTGCCTAAGCACTCGACGTGGATAGACAAGATAAGGCCAGGGAAAGACTCTTTGTAATGTCTACAATTTGAGGGTGGCAGAAGGGAGGCAGAATGGTCCGGGAGACAGGAGAAAAACATATGTAAAAGGAGAAAAAAAGATAAATGTGTGTAGTGGCACAGCAGCCAAGTAGAGAGCATGATTCATCATTTAGAAAACTAATAACAAGAGATACCAAATCACTTACCTTGTTGAAAAGATGAAAGTTAAAAGCATAAAACTCAGCTGGATAGAAAATACTGAAGAAAAAAAGATTGAATCTAAATTAGCACTCTGAAAGCAGTATTTGTAGCATACTTATTGGTATATTTGTTTTATCTATAGGTTTACTTATATTTGTTTTATCTATAGGTTTACTTACTTTACTTTTAGTTCCTATAGTTTACTTATAGGAATTAAAAAAGAAAAACAAACAAATAAACCAAACAAGCATGCCTTTCTAAACTGACATAATCATTTAAATTAGTGGGACTCAGTCTGTTCTTACTGATAATATCCCCAGACACAGTCTTTGTTATTGAGGGAAAACATAAAGCCTCTTTAAGATTTGGTTATTTAATTTGGTCAATTTAGAAACAGCTGGTTGATACTATGAATATTTCTAGCAAATATCACAAATGCAGTAGCATACAATATACTTTAGAATAACAAAAGATTCTTTGATATTGCAACATTAGTAACAGTTGTCTTTGGGATTATAGGATAAACAGAACAAAAGGTTGCTTTTTGAGCTTTAGCAGTTTCCTGCCTTTTATAGTCTGCTGCTTCTCAAAATGAAATGATATTACTTTGGGTAAATTTTATTAGAAAATATGATGTAAATATTCATATTTTAACCAATGCAGCCAAGTTATTATGCTTAGAAATAATAGTATCATAAATTATAAATCCTGTTTTTAAATCACAGTAAGGCGTAAGATCAGTTTAAAGTTATTATAAACTAAATTGGTGACACAGTGCTCAATCTAACATTTGCATCTGACAGAAATTAAGGCTTCTCTCATCTGACATCAACTACTGTAAATCAGAAAATGGGGCAGCAGACTCAAAAACAAAGGAAATTAAGATATAAGTGTAAAGCCGATGTATTTTAAAAGAACAGAATAAAGTCACTGAGTAAATGTAATAGAAAATTAAGCATTCATTTCTAGTCAAATTAACACTAGACATGAATTTAGAGAACACACAGTGCTACGCGTTGCTATTGAGGATACTGAGGGAGAGCCAGGCTATCCCATTTGCCAACTTACTTATGAACAGTATGAGAACAAGGCTGAATTTATCCAGGTCAATATTTGGGTTAGAGAACGTGTCACAGAATGTTGTGTAGATGATCATGAGGAGTACACTGCTGCTGATAGCACCAAAAGGAGGCTTCTTTCTCTCAAGCCAATCCTTGATGTATCTTCGGACAATCTGAAATACAGAGATCAACAGGTTGCCTCTTTTCAGAGATGTAGGGAGTTGAAATGGGCATCACAAAGTGATTCTGACAGGAGAAAGACATAAAGGAAAGAGAATAATTTGGTTGATGGCCACAGTGGATTTCAAAGCTTCCCTGCCACACTACTCTTCTTCTGGGGAATTTAACATTTGTAGTGCAACTTCCACTGGGTGTCCATAATGAGAGTATATTTTCAACTGCATTCAAATCCATCCTTAATCATGCCAAATGCTCTTTGCTAGCTGTCACTGAGACATGCCCATTAAGCCTCCCCAAAGTTTATCTCCTCTGCTGATCCTAATGGATGTGTGTAATTATCACAGTCCCTTTTGCCTCAACAGACAATTCCAAGTGCAACTTTGGGAATCTTAAAAATCTGACATCTTCAAGAATTTCAAGACAGTAGATAATCGAAAGTGATCCATGGAACATATTAATATTTAAAATGCCAGCAATGCACCAGAAGTTTTTAATTAAATTATAACTCATGCTTGAAAAGCAAAAGTGCATGTGTTGTGGGAGTTTAAATAATTCAAACTCTGAATATCTAGAGTTTTTGTGAATCCAAAGACAAATGCCATTTGCATACTTTTAGAATTCCAGAATTAACACTTAAAAATGAATAAGCCTGTCCTAACTTTCCTACAAAAGATCAGTGAAAGATAAAGTTATAGAGCAATTCTGTCTTATTTTAAAATCAGGTCATCTGAATATTAGTGATAACTTCTGTTTGGACATAAAAGTGAACCACTCTACTTAAAACCTTGTTTCACTTTTGAAAGAAGCTGTACAAGTCCTATCATAAGGACGATAGCTGAGACATATTAAGTTTTGAGTCACTCATTATCCTGCATAATTGAACATGAGAATTCACAACAGGCTGAATTACCATGGATCCATTAGCAATAATGAGGTCAGGGAACTTCTCCTGATAAGGCTGATGGGGTTCTGTCATCATGTACTCTGTCACTAAAAAGGCTTAATTCGTAATGGAGCATATCTTTACAGATGCTCAAGAATAAAATAAACTACTCTAAATAGAATCTTTGAACAACTGGCTGTTGGATCAACTTCAGCTGTTCTCGGGGACTCATGAAGTGAACTGACAGTGTATTAAAGGCGTCTGGGCAGAAAGCTGACCATCTGGTACCAGGTACAGGTACAAAACCCTGAAGGTTAGGTGGGGTGGGAATAAGTGGAAAGTGTGTTAGATATTAAAAAAATTGTAATTAATTTTCTTTATAAAGGTAGATCTTGTAATTAAAGCCACACCTGGATTTATAAAATATTATGGGGTTTATTTTTGGGAAGGTAGGGGGAGTGTAGACGTGATCCCAAACCATAGTAATTTATCTAGCATTCATTTCTTTCTTTAAATGTAAAACACAGTGATGTAGAGAGAAATAAGAGCAGTCCTGTCACACAGCATTATGGACTGACATATTAGAACACACATTTTGGATAATAGTGCTATAGGTATCATGGGTATCCAGATGTCTCCATGATCAGATATGTCACCAGGGGTGGTGGGTAGCTGGTTATTGGAAGGCTACCGAGGGACTTCATTTAAAGGGTCATTTCGTAATCTATTGTGTTTGGTAGTATAAAACTGGTAGCTGCCCAAATTTAATATAACTCAACTCCTTTAAGAAATAAAATAAATGGAAATTACATGAAATTATTGAAATTGTTGCTGCCCTTCAATCTTGTTTTAATACACAATGGTTAAAAACACCATAAAGGTTCCTCTCTGCAATAGGTTATAGAACGCATGATCCCAATTCCAAAAATAAGTGTCTTCCTCTCCTAACAGCATTGCTCTCCAACAACATAAATAAATATGAATGAGGTGCAACTTGTAAGTGAAAACCACTTTAAAACCCAAGACAAATCTGTAATAATTAATCAACTGTATGAGCAATACAGATGTCCCTTGGTATCCACAGAGGATTGATTCTAGGACCTCTGTGAACACCAAATCCACTGACATTCAAACTCCTGATAAAAAAGTGTAGTGTTTGCATATAGCCTACGCACACCTTCCTGTATACTTTAAATCATCTCCAGATTACTTATAATACCTAATACAACTATTTACACATGTATTATACTGTAGCAGGTTGTTATACTGTATTTTTTAAATTTTGTATTATTTTTATTGTATTGTTATTTATTGTCTTTTCCCAATTTTTTAAATCTGCAGGTGGTTGAATCCACAGATGCAGAACCCAGAAATACAAAGGGCCAACTGTAATTTGATTGAGCTAACCTAATAATCTCTTTCTTCATTGCAAAGTACTTAGAGTCTCATAGTAGAATAGGACTCCCTCAGTATGGCAAGAAACAGGGTCTCCCAGGTCCAGAATCCTTCTAGACAAAATGTCTTTCTTCTAAACACTCCAATAAATTGATGGTGGATACCTAATCTCAATAAAGAAAAGAACTGGAAAGTTGGGAATGGATAGATGTACAAGTAAAACAGTAACTCTAGGGGAAAACAGATTGTCTCTCAGCATTTCCAGTCTTATGTGATATTTGTCTATATTTTCTAAGTAAACCCTTTTATATTTTGCCAGGTTGCACAGAGCTTTTCCATCTTCCTCTAAAATTAAATTCACAAAGCAGCTGCTTTTGCACTATGTAGCTAGAAAGGCGTTAAAATGTTTCATAAACAAAAACTGGGTGAAGTAGTGTTGACATGCCTCAAAGATATGCTTTGGATATAAACTCCAGGAAACCTTATCTTCTCTTAGTTTAGCCACTTACACTTTTGATGCAATCATTCTGTATTTGTCAAGAATTCATGTCATTTTAAAATTCTCCAAACTTCTTTGCCTTATAGAAATCTTTAATAACCTTATAGATAACAACACTTTGCTTGAGCTAGATCAACACAACCTGATATAGATGCCTCAGAATTCTCTCTTGGGAAAAAAGAAAATCCAAGATGAGGTGGGAAAAGGCGTTCTGGTGAGGTGGCCAGTTCTATCTTCCTTCAGAATCTATACTAATTCATTTGCCCTCAGACCTCAGAGAAATGTAGGTGTTAAAATTAAGTGACAAATCCTCATTAAACTGTTTATTTTTCCCTGTGAAGAGAGAAGGAAAAAATCTTCCATAGAAGCTTTTTTATTTTGTTGTCTCACCTTCAAAACTTTGATTTTCTTATTCTAAATTAAATAGCAGAAAAGGGTAAAGGAAAACTTAAATTTGACTCTCTATGCTTCTAATAAACAGAGCCACATATCAATTCCTGCATGATTTTCAAGTTGGAAACCTGTAAAAATGACATGTCTTTGGTGTAGAATGTCGAGTCACTGAGATAGATATAAAGTATAATACCCATCATCTTAGTTTTCTTAATTTTTTTGTTGAAGTATTTCCTAGCTTTTTGTTTCTATTCTGTCTTTACCCTATTCATAAATTGATTTTTGAGTAAGGATATAGGATAGATAATGTTTCATGTTAAGTGTCTGAATTTTGAAATATTTTTCTTTAAGGTGGTTTCAGTTTGTTTCTTCAATTTTTATCCTCTATTGCACTAAATCCATATAGTTTCATAAAGTTTTGTTTCTACATTAATATTCTGTTGCAATATAAAGTCAGCGATACGAAATCAAATCCAATTTCAATAACACTTTTCTTACTTTTATTAAATATTGAGTAGATTCAAAAGAAAACACTTTGCAAAAAAGCATAAACAATAATAATAACAAATGGGCACAATGAACACTTATTATCTACTTCACTCTTTGAAAATTCTTCCCCTCTATTACTTCATTTCATTCTCATGAGAAAGGTCACACACTATTATTCTGCAGAGTTCACAGCTGGAAACAGACACAGACAGCCAAGTCAACTTGCATAAAATGTTGACAAGCTAGGGAGGTGGCTGAGTAGGACTATGACCCCTATTTCCTGAGGGAACCATGGCACAGGAATTCAGAGTACAGACTCTGGAGCTCCAGTGTGCCTGACTTTGAGTCCTGGCTCCAATCCTTACTTTGTGATGTTGGGCAAATTCCTTACCTTCCGTGTGCCTTGTCTGTGATATAACAGTAGTTGTCTTGAGGATTAAGTAATTAAATAAATATATAATGCTTTACAGACTGGGCCTGTCCCTGGTAAATGATCACTATTCTTATTTCCGAGTCTCAGTTTGATGATATTTCTATCCCTATTTATCAGGACACCTCACTGTTACTTTTCTCTCAAAGCAATTTTCAGGTGAAGCAATGAAAACTGTTCATATCTAATATAATGCTATAAGTGTAAAACTCTACTAGTCTTAATAACACTAGCTTCAACTTTAATGGAAGACTATTTAACATGAAAGGCCCATCTCAAATTGAAACAAATCACTAATGGAAAGACCAGAGAATGCATGAATGATAATATATAAATATGCTTTTTTATTATTAATTTATAGGGAAAAAGTAAGTTTTAGTGTGCTGCTTTAAAAAATATTCAAGTTGGTGGAAAATAAAAATTGGTAGAATTTCTGCTTCATTGTTTATTTGTATACCACTTAAATATAATGCACAAAATAAGTATTTGTCCCAAGCACTTAGATGTATTGAAAAGGTTTGTTGGAAAAGAAGAGAAAATGCTATGATGGCACAAATTTTCTTTCTTTCTAGATTGACAGAGGAACAATCTCCTAGCCATCTACGGAAAGATTAATCTTATCTCAGAGTCATAGCACCTTCAGGGTAGAAGATATAAAACACTTTGTTCTACAAATGAGGAAAGTAAGGCCTAGGAGCCGTGTGTGCAGCCAAGCAGTGAGGAAGACCAAACTACACCTCCCATCAAATCAGAGTCAGTCAATAATGATTTAAAACAAAAAGTATTGTATGGGGAAACAGAAAAATAAAATTCACTCTCAGAAATATAAATCACAAGTTGAATGATACAAGCTTTTATCACCAATAAAAGATTAAGAAAAATATATTCAGTTCATACTTCCTAGTCTTTTCTTCTCACTCTAGTTCCCATTTTCTATTTAACCAGTAATGATAAAACCTCATTTTAAAAGATGCATATAACAATCCATACAAGCGTTTATTTTCATAATTCGGCACTCCTAGTTACAGTTGTGAAAGTAGCCTGACATGCAGTACACCTGATTCCTCTGAACTAGCACATATGTGTACTGCTAACAGGGGTCCTCAAAGATTACATCACACAGTTGAGGAGATTAAGATTAATCAGGAGATTAATTAAGATTAATCAGGAGATTAAACTAAGCAGACAAGGTCCCTGCTCTCATGACACTAACATTCTAGTTTAAGAGAGAAATAAAAAGCAAAACAACAAATAAACGAGGCAAAATAATGATACATACTAAGCCAAAGTTTAAACTAAGTGATATGATAGTGACTGAGTTGTTACTGGGTAGCCACCCAAGGAGAGGGTGGGGAAAGGTCTTTCTGAGGATGTGAAAGGTGGCAAGGTGTTTCATGCAGAAGGAATGGTCAGTGCAAAGGTCTAAGGCAGGAACAAGACTGGCATGTTTGAGAAACAGAAGCAAAGTCAGTGAGACGTGAGTACGATGGGCAAGTGGGAGAGTGTTGGGAAGGTAAAAGAGACTTGAAGATAGAGGATAAGGTAACTATCCCTTTGAAGAATAGAAAAAGGAGCATTATAAGGAAGTAGGGTAGGGTTTCTGGTAGGTGTTAGATGACACGTTAAATTTGGCGTCACGAATTTAACACAAGATGAGACCAATGTGTATTGCTTTCTGAGAAGCTCAGCTCAGCTGCTCCAGTAGAAGCAGGGTTGGGCCTTTGTGAAGTAGGTAAAATGGAGAGGTGAAGAAGCTGAGAGCTCTGCCAGGGAGTGAGGTGAATGACAGGCCATGGAATCTGAGCAGCTCCATTGTACGCGTGGAGTAGGTAGAGTTGGCTTTAACCAGGGTTGGGGCTTTTTGAGCAAGTACATCAAAGGGAGAAAGGGTGAAGGAGCTGAGAGTATTTGCCAAGGAGGGATTTTAATGGCAGACTAAGGAATCAAAGCTGGGTAAGAAGGGAAGTACAGTCATGAGGATGGTGACTGAAAGGTCAGTTAATCTGGGGTCTTGGTGAAACTAAAGAATTACTGAATAGAGTATGTGAGCTTAGTAGGTGAGGACAAGTATGGTGGCTATGAAGTGAGCTGCCTGAGATTGATCATCAAGGTCCAACAGGCCTGCTGTAGCCCCGTAGCACTTTTGTGTGTATTACAAAAATCCCTTCTTTAATATACTTTATTTCCTCCTGCCAGAACAATTTTAATAATAAATATTCAAACCTATGATGCCTATAAGGTGGGTGCACTCCTTTGAAATGCAGCATTGATGTGTACCACACAATCTATACCACTGTAAGCAGAGACGACCTTGTGAGGCTGTGACTGTAGGAGGAGGTGGCTGAGGTGACACTGCCTGCCCTGGGCACCCCTGCCTGTGGAATGCTCCCCCTTTTCCATGGTACTGGAGGACCTGAGGATCATGCAGCAGCACTTATATGATAACGTCTACTCAGACATGTGGCTCTATCGTTTATGTTAGTGTACCTGTGGGCCAGTTACAGCACAGTTCATCCAAAGACTAAAGTCAAAGGAGGTGTTAGAAATATGGCTTTTCTTTAACATAAAATTTTGAAAAATTTATTTTTTCTTGAACTAGTGTCCTTAAAAAAGATATACTTTTTTTTTTTTTTTTTTCAGATATGTTTTTCAGGTGATGACTAGGAAAGAAGTAAGTCATTGTTATTGAGTACCTACTATATACAGACCTAAAAATATTATCCTGAACAAATGGCAACCTAGGGAAAATTACTGCTAGGGGCTCCCTGAAGATAAACTCAAATTTCTCTTCAGTCAATCTTTTTATACATCTTACACCCTACTCTTGAATATGTTATTAAGTATACTTATAAATACTAACCTATGGAGACCACTACTTAGGATGAAATTACAGATTAAGTACATACATATATACTGAGAGTTACTATAAGCAAGGAGGTAGGAGAATTAAGAAGATATAGTATCTGCTTTTAGGAAGCTCATCGATAAATTATATTATTTCCTGATAAATATTATGAATCAAGTACTATGGGAGATGTGGAATTTAATCGAGGCCAGTCTAGGTCAGAGCAGGCAGGCGTCACATTGGAGGGCACCTCTGTACCAAGTCTTCAACAATGAGTAGGAGTTTGCTGGCAATACAGTTGAAGGCATAGAGCAGTGAAGGGCCATGGTCAGGTGAAGGATGATGAGTATGCAGCATGGGAAAAGCAGAGCCCTAAGGAGAGGACTGGTGGGAAGTGGCACTGGAGAAGCAGGTTGGCCAGACTGTGAAGGGCTTTGGGGCCATGCAAGGAATTGGCAACAGGGAGGCATGGGGATGTTTTTAAGGAGAGGAATAATATGAATTGATTTGTGTTTTAGGACTACTCTGGAGGGAGTAAAGACATTAGATGGGAATTGGAAGAGACTCACAGCAGAGAGACAGGTTTAGGAGGTGCAATAATTTAGACAAGAGATGATGAAGGTGTGTCATCCTCTCCAGCAGTGTGACCAGGGCTGCAGGGGCCAGGTGTGAAAGATTTCTGAGGCAAAAATGGTAGGATGAAGTGACTGCCTGGAGGTAAAGGAGTATGGCTGTAAGGAGAGGGAGGAGGCAAGGCTGACTGGTGGTTTCTAGATGTGGAGACAGGGTGGTGACTGTTAAATCCTAAGACCAGAATATAAGAGGAGGGGCAGGTAGATGCAAGCATATAGGTTTTCTCCTCGAAAAGAGCCATCAAAGAACTGTGGTATCTAGAACACTTAAGAGAAAACAAAAAGCTACCTATACTACCTTTTGACTACCATTATTACTCTATAATTTACTGAATACTTTGCTATTTACTACTGAGTACATGAAGAATGAGCCATCTAACAATTCATCATTCCTTCAGGATAAATGTTTTTAAATTACATACATTATATAACCCTATACATACAAAATTAAGTAACCTATACACAGATATTTTGTCTGTATGTTTTAAGCCAAGCATATATTATTAATAGGGGAATTTCCAAGATCTACTATGAGAAGAATGCATGAGCCTTAAATTATTAGATGGAATTATTTTCAGAACAAAGAAAATATGTATGAATATAAACTAATATAATCCACAGCTTAAACTGTGTGGAGATGAAAAGTACAGATAGATTCAGTTATACCTCTATACAACAAAGCATATCCCTTACTGATCATAGAACTCTGGCTTATTCATTATTTCACTCACTCTTTCAGCACATATTTGTTGGGTACCTATGGTCTGGGAATGTAATGATAAACAAAACAAATATGGCTCCAGTACTCAAGAAGCTGACAGTTGAATGGCAGAGACAAACTGTTAACAAGCAAACTAAACATAAGTATATTTTGTGAGAAGGGTCAAGAAAGAAATCAAACAAGGTGTTGCAATGAAGAATAACCAGGGAAATATCAGCTGTATGGTTTAAAGAAGGCTTCATTAAAGAGTCAAATGAGAAACAGGCTGAGGTGGGAGGGTAGGCAGAAAGATACCCGAAACAGAAAGAATGAGCAGGAACTGAGAAAAGCCAGGGATGCTGGAAGTGGGAAATGTGGCAGAGGTCAGAGAGGTAGGCAGGGATGTAACATTTATTCAGAATCTCTGTTATGTGATCAGCACTGTGGGAGAAGTATTTTTTAAGTACCATTTTATATTTAATTAAATGCTATTCTTAAAGCACTTTTAAATCCCCCATTTTATGCTAAATTTAGTCCCTTTTCTAAGTATAAAATTAAAAAAAAATTAGCACATGTGTTGTGGATGCTGTGGAGCACCACCCAGATCCTTCTCTTTAGGAATCAGGTGCTTATACCCACAGCAGCAATGGAGTGTTGGGTGAGTAAAATATGTCAGCGGAGTTCCTCTTTAGGACTTGCCCTCAGCCTAAGAGAGCAGACTCACCCAAGGTCACAACCCTCATGGAGGGTAGGAGGGAAGCCAGTATCTAATGACTGGTCAGTGTAAGAGTATAAAGACCAGGTGCTCTTGCCTTAAGGTAGGACAACTCTGAGGGGTCATTTCAGCTCCAGAGTTCCCCATGGGATCTACTGAGACCTTTGCTGGGACTGCATCAGCTCCATCCTACTTTATTCACTCTATTGCTCCCAAGGGTACACCTTTGTAAACTTCCTGCCTAAAAACCTCTGTCTTTCAGTCTGTTGCCCAGAGAACCTGACCTAAGACAGCATGTAAATATTACATGTCTATGCATACATTTCTTGTCTTTTTTTTTTTTTTTTTTTTTTTTTTTTTGAGACAGTCTTGCTCTGTTGCCAAGGCTGGAGCGCAACCTCTGCCTCCCAGGTTCAAGCAATTCTCCTGCGTCAACCTCCTGAGTAGCTGGGACGACAGGTACCCACTACCACACCCAGCTAATTTTTTTCTATCTTTTAGTAGAAACAGGGTTTCATCACATTGCCCAGGTTGGTCATGAACTCCTGACCACAGGTGATCTGCCCACCTCAGTCTTGCAAAGTGCTGGGATTATAGGTGTGAGCCACTATGCCCAGCCTATGCATACATTTTTTATATTCAATATTTCAAATACTTGTTTCCTGTTTAGTATTTGGAGGGAATTTGGAAATAATGATTATGATGATAGAAGCTACAAAGCACTTACCTGTGTTAGGTTCTATGCCAAGAACTTTACAGGCATGCATATTTCATTTAATCTTTACAACAGCCCTTTATGATAGATATTATTGTCATAATATTTAATAAATTATGAACCTGGAGCTAGGGAGATTAAATAACTCACCCATAATAACACAGCAAATAAAAGGCAGAAAGAAGTCTAGAATCTAGTTGCTCTTAATGTACTGCTTTCCTAAGACTTGTTCACTTTAGTTGTGCATTAAATTCTATACTCCAATACTGTGGTATCCTATGATTTTACAGAAAACAAAAAACAACAACCAAAAAAATCCACTTGTTTTAAAATTTGTGTGCTTATATGCTTACTACTAACTTGTTATAAGAAGTTACAATGGAATTTTTATTAGTCCAATTGAATAAGAATGACAAAGTAAACCCTAAATATTCTAAGATAAACTTTAAGAGATAATAGTATTAAACTGTTTATCAATTACATGGTCACAAACATAACTGCTGTTGGAAGAGTCTATCACCAACCAAAGACAGATGCTTGTTCCGAACGATGGTCATAAACATGGAGACCTTATCAAAAGTTGCAGAATAAGGTTAAAGACTTGCTAGATGTTTTCAAGGTAGCTACACAGCTACAAAGAGGAGATAATAAATTTTAAAAAAATCAAGACTCTGTGTAGAAGTCCCTATATATACCTAGCAGGGGTCCCTGTATACAGCTAACTGCAAAGCAGATTAGTATTAATTTAAAAAATAAAAAAGATGAGAATACTGTGATTGATGAAACTTCTGTTTTTAGTCTCATATTTTCATTTATCTTCTCCCTCTGAATATCCTTTCTCTCAACTGCTCTGACATTATGTAAGATTTCACAATTTGATCCGTAAAGAAAAGATCAGATAGAATTGGAGGCCTTACCTGTCCAATGATGAGAGGAACCACAACAGTCATAAAAAGCTGAGAAAAAATAGATGTGAAAGGCACAGAAGAAGATGAACCAAGCTGTAAAACAAGAAACTAAGAGTTAGAATTACTTTGAATCAGTTATCAAGCATTAGTGTTTACAAATAATGTAATAAATAGATTCTCTCAGGTGCACCAAAAATTTGGTAGCTATCTGCAAAGAATAAGTGAAGTTACCTCTAATTTTCTAAATTCAACACAAAAAACTATTAAGTATTTTAAAATATAACTTTTATTGGGAGACTAAGATTGAGAAAAATATTGATTTGCAATCAACCTAAATTGCTTATTATTTTAGGAAAGTCATTCTGTGTTCATACAGTCTATAATCATATGGCATGATATGTCATCAACAATTACAGTTTATGTGATTTTTATTTCACCTGTCTGTAGACATCTGAAATAAATGTCTCATTGCCTTATCAAGATAAAATTTTTATTTATGCAAATGAAATAGTTTCTAACTTTCCGACTCCTTCAAAACAAAGATAATCTCAGATCCCGTAGAATTTTTTCTTACACAAGGTCTAGCAAATGGGAAATCCTGAAACATAACTTATTTTTCAACTTAAAATTTCAATATAGCTCCCCTACATTTGTATGCTTTAACACTGTTTATAATTCCTATTTTTCTTCTTCCTAATTTTTTGATTCTTTCTTTGCTAACAATTACAATCTCAGGTTCATTAAGATGCTATTCCCTGCAGCACAAGAGTGCTTATCTACACACACAGTAACACACTCATGTTAGCCTCCATCACTAAGAATTGCTAAGTCTTCCCATGAACTTTTTAGTGTTGGTCAACACTTCCTCTGTTTTTCAAACTTCTCTGGACAAACAATAGATGTTTTTCTCTTTCACAGGTTCATTTTGCAACCAGATTTACCAAACCATCGATAATTGGCCCTTGGAACTTTTCGCCTTTCCCCTGCAGACTAAACCTAAATTTTCATATTTACCTAAGTTTAGTTACACTTGGAAATATCATTTGGAAAATAATTTTTGTGAAAGGACATGGAAGTAGTGATGACTGAGAGTACAGAATGTCAAATAGAAGAAATCAAACATTTAGCTACTTGAAGTCAATAGCTCTGAATGAAGTGGTGTGGGAGCAGTGTTTCCACTGATTTTTGCATGAATGGTTTACCAAAATCTCCTCTCCAATCTGACATATTATATAAAATTCTGTCCCCCAGCTTCAGCCCCAGTCTGCATGCACTCAAAATGCCAAGAACATATGTCTGACCCATCACTGGCCCTGTGTTCACTGAAAACCAGCTTCAACACTGACCACTGGCTGTTTATTTAACGCATAAAAATTGGTGGTCTCTAGCCCTTTTTCTCCACAACCAATATAAACTAAAACGAAGAGAGACAAACAGAAAAAGTAAAACTGGTAAAGAACAAACAGGATTCCTGGTGTGTTAAATGTCGCATGGCTGTTAGATGTTTCTTTTTATGCAAAACCAAAACATGAAAAGCTAATAATTAAGCTCTATTTTAAAGCAACTATGTCTCTGAAGCACAAGGTGCTTAACAAATACATTCTCTCCACAAATATTAACCCTAAGGATATTCCTGGTGCAAGGATTGATATAAAGAAAAAATATATTCTACAGAGAAATTGAGGCACTGGATGAATAGAAAAATAAACTTTAAAGAACAAAGTTTTCAAGTTCAAGAAGGTCCAGCTCAATGCTCTATTCCTAAGGTTTACAGAACTTGGAGAGAGGTAGCAAAATTAAGCTATAATCTTCATGTAAAAGGCGACATTTCCTGCCTGAAATCGCTTCAGTGATCTCACATATCCCTGGCTCCTCTTTTTATCTCAACTTTAATTATTAGATTTTTAAGTTTTTTAAATGAATAACCATTTCAAAGCTATCTTCTCTCTTTAAGCACCCCAAAATAAAGAAAAACCCATTTCAACTTGGGTTTTAAAAAATATATATTTATAATGTCTCCATCCTTTGCATACCAGACCACTGGCATATTCAATGTTTGGAAACCGCATGTTCTTAGAAGACAGTGGAACAAGGCTATGGGTTGAGGAGGTTGTCCATGATCTCTATGGTCCCTTTTCTGATCCACTTGATTGGAAACACAGGTTACAGCAGCCTTCCTCTGAGGCTCTGTCAGATCAGAGATCAGAGCAAGCTACTCAGGGATGTAATTAACTGGGTACACGAAGCCAGACGAGGTATGGCAGGGATTCTGGGGACAAAATCCCTCAGGATGGCTCCCTTAGAAGTGGCTCTGAAGGGAAGGAAACCTCAGTACTGGAGGCTAATTTGGCATAAGTCCTTTCTTTTGAATTGGCCACCAGACCTGTCACTGTGGTCAGTATGAAGATGCAGAGGACCCCTGGGGACGTTTCTGATGCTATGAAGTATGCCCTGGCATCCAGAAGACAGAACAGCAAGCATCTGGCACAGCACAGCCTGTGAGGACAGGACTAGAGAGACATAAAACCCAATAATTCTGCATGCAGAGGTGATTTTAACTAAAGCAGAAGGAAATATGCTGCTTGGGGTATTTGGTTCTTCATATTTTAATAGGGAACCTGTTGTGGTTTCTATTGTAAAGATCAGTATGTTTATGAGAAGCAGTAGTAATTTGCAGGTGAAGTTTTCAGGTTCAGAAGGTTGTATCAAGCAAGTGCCCTGGGCTTCACTGAGTACCGTGGCAGATTTACAAGTAATATGTCTCACACTGCCAACCCATAGTTTAAGATATAGCATGTTAAGCAAACAATCCAGTCCTTGACTAATTTCTTGCAGAAATATGTAGTACTTTAAAGGAGGAAACTCACCATTAGCTTGGTTTCTTTGTTTTACTATCCTATGCTGAGAAGAAATCATTCATGAAAATTCAGCATGTGGCAACTTAGGATCTTTGCATTCAATCATTCAAGTAGTTACTTAGTGCTTCTTGTGAGCTAGGGGCATGTTCTCGACACTGCAGATACAACAGTAGACAAAAACACAAAAACCCCTTCTGTCAAGCTGCTGCTTTTTAAAAGCTGAGGTCGGTGTGCATGCCTGTCCATCACCAAGTATACATGCACTCAATCCTGTCTCTGGAATGTTGTTTCCCCCACGTATAACTGGAAAAGTTTGAGTCTTTTTCCAAGGCTCAATTCAAACATTACTTCTTCAGGAATTCTTTCCAAAACCTCCTCCCAAAATGCTGAACTGGCCACCCTCTCTTTTGTGAACCACTGTTCTCTGTATCTGAATTGCATCTCTTGGAATCCTTGGTTGTTCTTGCTTACAAATCTATGCTCCTGAAGGTTGGGACACTATGTCATTCACATTTACAGTCCCAATGCCCAGCAGAGTGACCATGTTCTACATCTAGGGCAGTGGTTCTCAAATGTGAGCACATCAGAAACATCTGGAGGGCTTGTTAAAACACAGATTGATTTCCCCATCCTCACAGTGTCTGATTCAAATAGCCTGGGGAGAGGGATGGGAGTTGTGGTGAGAATTTGTATTTTTAACAAGGTCCCCAGTGGTGCTGCTGCTGCTGACTTGGGGGTTCACACTCTGAGAACCACTAATCTAGTACATAGTGGGTGTTCAACGAATGTGTGTCAATGAGTGAATGACTGTAATACGAAGGCAGAAAAAGCTTGCCAATGTTTTCATTCCATTCTTCCAACTTTACTCAGGTAAGCTGCAAAGCTCTACTTAGTTCACAGACCCAAGAAAGGATCATCAGCCAGGTCTCCCAACCAGTTGTCTTCTATAATCTCGGTAGTAACATTTATCATGCACTTCCATGTGCCAGACACTGCTTTGTTTTATTTTTAAATAATTTCAACTTTTACTTTAGATTCAAGGGGTACACGTGTAGGTTTGTTACATGGGTATATTGAGTGATGCTGAAGTTTGGGATACGGACTATCCCATCACCCAGATAGTGATCATAGTACCAAACAGTTAGTTTTTCAAACCTTGCCCGCTTCCTCCCTCTCCACTCTATTAGTCCCTGGTGTCTCTTTTTGCCATCTTTATGTCCCTCAGTACCCAATATCCAACCTCCCACTTGTAAGTGAGAACAATGTAGTACTTTGTTTTCAGTTCCTGTGTTAATTTGCTTAGGATAATGGGCTCTAGCTGTATCCATGTTGCTGCAAAGGACATGATTTTGTTCTTTTTTATGGCTGTGTAGTATTCCATGGATGTATATGTACCACATGTTCTTTATCTAATCACCTAGATTGATTCCATGTCTTTGCTATTTTGAACACTGCAATGATAAACATGTGAGTGTATATATCTTTTTGATAACATGATTTATTTTCCTTTGGATATATATGCAGTAATGGGATTGCTGGGTTGAATGGTAGTTCTAACTTCTCTGAGGAATCTCCAAAACTGCTTTCCACAGACACTGAACTAATTTATATTCACACTAATAGTGCATCAGTGTTCTCTTTTTTCTGTAGTCTCTCCAGTATCTGTTGTTTTTTCACTTTTTAATAATAGCCATTCTGACTGGTGTGAGGTGGTGTCTCATTGTGGTTTTGATTTGCGTTTCTCTAATGATTAGTGATGTTGAGCTTTTTTTAAACTATATTTGTTGGCCACTTGTATGTCTTCTTTTGAGAGGCAGACACTGCTTTAAATGCTTACTGCATGTGGAATAATTTAATTCTCACAGCAACCCCTTGATGTTGGTTTTATTATTACCCTCATTTTCACAAGAGGCAACAGTGGCACAGAACAGTTAAACAACCTGGACAAGGTCACCACAGCTAGAAAGTGACAGGCAGAATCTAAACCCACAAGTGTAGCTCCAAAGCCCTCACACTTAACTCGTTACACTCTACTACACATTAGTTTTAGGTAGTACAGTGTGAAACAGGGAAAGGGGACATGAGTGAAAATCAAAGCTGGACTCCTCTTTTTGTGCCTATGTGAAAGACAAGGGAAGGGATGGGAGGAAGGGGATGAGGGGAGGGGGAGGGGAGGGGAGGGGAGGGCGAGGGGGAGGGGAGGGGGAGAGGGAGGGGAGGGGGAGGGGGCAAACCACAGAACACAGAAAATGATTGGAGGGACTGGTTTCTCGACTCTCCCAAGGATGGTACATAACTAGTGCCAGACCAGATGCATTAGGGAGAAGTTAGTTCAATACACACAATGGATGCCCTAGGACATCAGGGCTTAATTCTCTAACTGGGCAGAGAGACACTGAGTGGAAGCAGGATTGGATGTTATCAACCCATTCAATCTAGAAACTATTTCATCTGGAAATAATCTGGGGTCCACTTGGTAAAATAATATGGGGCAAACTAACCAGACTCAGAAAGACAAATAGGTAACAATTCTTGATGAAGAGATGTTGACTGTCTGTAGAATTACAGTTATCAACCTACAGTTAGAAAACAGATGGTGCATTTTAAATCACTCCTGTAAGTGAGCTGACCTGTAAATTGTCATTAATGCACCAGTTCTTCACTTGCTCTGCTGTGTAATCAGCCTTTTATCTCCTATCAGGGAAATCCATTAGCCACAGGCATCTCCACTATTTGTGTCTCTTCCCAGCTATTAAAATATTATTGTATTAAATAATTCACCCTTGATGATTGGTCTTCACTTTCATTAGCACTACATTCAGGGAAAAATAAGAATAGATATTTACAGTAGATACTGTAGAATTATGAATGTTAACTCTCTTTTGCTAGGAAATCAGAAAGTAGCAGCTTTAGACGTAGAGCAGGATTTGTTGTCTTCCTGCTTGATTTCCACCTCTCCACATCACCCACAGAGCCGAGCCCTGGGGAAAGGGAAAGGGAAGAAGGCTTGCTTACTATTGTGCCCACACACAGACACACTCATAATACCTATATCTCCTTCCTGTCACAAAGATAAACATTTAAACAGAAGAAGGAAGAGTCTCCCCAGACCCCAATCCCCTCCCTATACATCATATAGTTCAGTTTTTCTTTCATTCCCACTGCTCCTTCTCTCACAGGGATACATGTGAACTAAACTTACATAAAATCGTCAAGTGAATGTATACCAGGTGACAGACTCAATGTTAAAAAGACTATGATTTTTATCAAAATTAAATATGGCTATTAAACAGCCATACTGATTCAGTTGCATGCATCAAGCTCAAGTTGGGTTATTGTGTGGAAAGTATACATTTAGGAGAGGAAGTTATCTTTTTTGATATTTATATTCACAGTCTTTTTCCCTCTCTGAGAAATAAAGAACAAAAGAGGCTTAGTAGATTTTATAAATATAAAAACATTATATAAAACATGGCTTCACTTTTCTTTTTGTTTATATGCTAGTTATTGTCCTTCTCTTAGTTTTATTGAGGTATAATTGACAAAAAGTGCATCTATTAAAGGTGTACAACATGATGTTTTGATATATGCATATATTGCAAAATGATTACTACAATAAAGCTATTTAACATATCCATCACCTCACACAGTTACCTTTTTGTGTATGATCTTAAGAATATTTAAGATCTAATCACTTAGCAAATTTTAAATATGCAATACGTTATTATTATCTGCAGTAACGATGCTGCACATTCAGTGTCCAGAACTTACTGGCTTATAACTGCCAGTCTGCATCCTTTGGCCAACATCTCCCCATTTCTCCAATTCCCTGGCTCCTGGTAACCTCCCTTCGACTCTGTTTCTATGAGTTTGACTCTTTTAGATTCCACATATAAGTGAGATTATGCAGTATTTGTCTTTCTGTGTCTGGTTTATTTCACTTAGCATAATGTCCTCCACTTCATCCATGTTATATGCTAATATAAAATGTAAGATGCAAAGGTTACCTTCTAATAACTTTGATGGAAACTTAATGTGCGCAATCATAGGTTCAGGTTACTCAAACCCGCATAGACTGTTTAGTGAAATGTGCCAAAATGAACTGTAAATTGGCTTATTCTAACCCAGAGGAAAGAGGAAAGCTGTGAGGAATTGAGCTTCCACGCCATGAAGGGCTGGAGGCAGAGATACTCAGAAGCCTCTAGGACCAAACTTTGCTCCCTAATTTTTGACCAAAGGATTTGGTCTTGTCAATCCTGAGTGTGGTTTGGGAACCAAAGGACCTGCTATTGCTAAATATTCTCTTAAGGAGAACACATGATTAAGTTCCTCCAGCTTGGTTACCAATAGGCAAGGGAGTAGCAAGGAACCAGTGTCTTTCCAACTCTGGATCGACCCTACCCTGTCAAGGAGCACCCCCGGTAACTGGTGCTGAAGAAAGAACTAAAGGGCAAGGGAAAAGCCTGGCTAGGACAAGACTGCCCCAACTCATCCCATGTCTCCAGCTCACTTCAGTGAAGTCTGAGAAGTCCCAGACCATCAACGCAACTGGCCTTCTTGGGACAGTAGTCCTTAATGGGGGAGGAACCAGTAGTGCAACTGGCCTTCTTGGGACATTAGTCCTTAATGGGGGAGGAAGTTTATCAATGTCACCTCTGTCATCTCTCGAGCATTTGAAAACTGCTTACCAGGTGCTTCCCTTCCCGTAGTCAGAAGTTACCCTCAGCTTCAAGGGGAGATTTGTCTTCACTTGCTTTAGAACAAACACCACTGAGCACAAGGTAGAGAAACTGACTCAATGTGAAGTAACTGAGACAATCAGATAGCTAGTTTCTTTTCAAGTGGTTTAGGTTTTATTATTGCATCTCACACGTGTGTCCATTAATTATGCAACCATAATTGGAAACAAATTATAAAAAATAATCATTGTACATGACACTAATGGCTGTATACATTGTTTCTGTTCATAGTGATGGGATCAAAAGTTGAAGAATTTTCTATCATAGACAGCCAATTACTAGGCTGACTAGTAATACTAGTCTTATACAACTACTAATGATGACTGCAGCCTTGAAAGCTGCCCCTGGATCTCTTTTGCTGACCTGGACCTCTCTCTTCTGTGAACTCCTATTAAGCTCAGTTCGAACCACAGTTCAGCAGTCAATTTCTTCTCTAAATTTCTTCCATATTCTTGATTCTTGTTTGCCCAAATAAGTTTTAAGTTTCTTCAAGGCAATTATTACGCCCACTTCTTTTTCCTCTTACCTATGTTACTTAGGATATAATATTCAAGAAAAAGTAATTGTGTGCTGATAATATGTTTTAAAACAAACTGTGGGCCGAGGCGGGCAGATCACGAGGTCAGGAGATCGAGACCATGGTGAAACCCTGTCTCTACTAAAAATACAAAAATTAGCCAGGCATGGTAGCGGGCGCCTGTAGTCCCAGCTACTCGGGAGGCTGAGGCAGGAGAATGGCGTGAACCTGGGAGGCGGAGCTTACAGTAAGCCGAGATAGTGCCACTGCACTCCAGCCTGGTGACAGAGCGAAACTCCGTCTAAAAATAAAAAAAAACAAAAACCAAAAACAACTGTGTCTCCCAAAAGGCATGCTTAGCAAGCATAAACTGGAAGGAGCATTCAAGGGGAGGCCGACCCAGAATGAAAGCGCCTTGTGTTCTCTACCAGTTGTGCAGTCTCAGTCCAGGGACAAAATCTCTCTGAACCTAGGTTTTCTCATATAAAGTGAAGATAATACCTCCAAAGCTAGTCATGCCTGTTATGTGGGATTACGCATCAAGTGACTATAATTAGCTACTCAATAAAAATTATTCTACCCCAGAAAAACAAGGTTTCTTATGCAGAGATGTGAGAATTCAAACCTATTGAATTTAAGAACTGCTGAAATGGAAACTAATAGGAGAGACAGTCAGATCAAGGGAACATATAGTCAGCCTAGAAACAGAGCCTGGTATGTATATATTCTGTATACATATGTGTTTGTGTATACACGTGCATATATGTATATCGGTCCAATAATCACAGTGCCTTATAAACCTACTTGCCGAGGGGCTGGCTCTCTAAGAAACCAAGTCACATAAAACCAACTGAGAGAAGAGCTAGCAGTGCCCCCACTTACTCAGGGGGTGCTTACATGATTCTGAATGGGTGAACATGTAGGCCAATGTTTGTCAAATACCCCAAGGTAATGATGTGACCATCCCCACATATGAAGATGGTGTCACCTATGAACTCCAAGGATGACTTTCAGCAGCAGTCAAAGCTTGCACTCCACATGTTTCAATAGGTCTTGCTGCTCAGTTGACCTTTACGGCTGGAGAGGGGAGAAGTGAGGCTTTGGTCTGTTGTTCTAATGGTAAAAAGTCAAAGTGTTACTGACCTTTCTCTGCCAATTATGGACTTAATTAAATAAATTGATGGTCGACAGAATTTGGGGGCTTGAGCCCATGACGACAACATCCAATACATGGTTTCCTTAGACTGCAATTACACAGAATTAGACTGATATGTTTCCATAGTGTGAACAGTTATCTTTGACCTACTTTGTCTTTCAGAGGGAGTAGGAAAGAAGTCTAGATATACAGGTAGCTTCCTTTCATTCCTCTTCTTAGAGTAAGCAAGATGTAGTTGGGGAGAAAGTATGAGTTAACTACTACGGAGACTGGCAGTCATATGGAGACTGCACAATTGGTAGAGAACAGGGTTCCACAGAAGGAAAGGTTTCAAACTGCTTGATCAACTGTCCTAGTACTGTTCACTAGTGTTTAAAACCCAACCGCCTGACTTCACAGCCAAAATGCTAAACTCAGTCCTATTGCTTCTTCATCTTAATTACCATCCTATACTACTTTTCAAGTTTTAGAATCTCCTTCAATATTCTCTATTATATGCTGCTGGTAAAGACCATAATAACGGCTGCTAAACATAGTATTAGTGATAAACCACATCAAAGGAAAGCAAAGATATGCAAGATTTTTAGTGATGTTAGACACAACAGAGAATCAGAACCACGCAAATGAAAAGAAAACTGAAGTAAGCATGAGATCCGTTGAGAAACACTGGAAGTTTCTATCTACCTTTTCACTCTCTCACATTAAAAATTTTCTTTCAGTAGAAAATTTATTGCAAAAAATCTACTTCTATTTAATGAAGTGTTTTCTATGTTAGTAATCTCCTTTGAAATATTATAACTGTGAAATAATTTCTAAGTTGATTTTAATTATTTGTGCATATACCCTATTTTCCCTATTACACCATAAGATCTTTAATGAAAGGACCAATGTCAGATTAATCTTTGTAGTATTCACAATACACAATAGGTCTCAATAAAAGGATGATTATTTTGTTTAATATTATTAAAAAACTCTAATTTATTTTTCATAGCAAATAAAAGGTAAGAGGTTATGAGTCAGGTTGAGTTCCTAACCATTTATTTATCATTTGAATCATTCTAATCATTCATTACTCATCTACTTTTCTATTGCCCTCCTTCCAATACATATTTATTGAATACTTGGCATTGAAGATAAGGTAATGAATAAGACGTGCACAATTCCAATTCTTGGCCTATTAGAAGTTAAAATCTAGTGGACACTTGCCACTTGTACCATTGTTTCAAAGGGAAGATTAATATGAAATTCCAAGTAATGAACTTATAAGTACAGTTTTTAAAGCTGGACAAGGCCTTAATTTATCCTCATAGACAGGAACTCCATGGACTGAGGAAGATACACTGACAAAATAAAGAAGAACAATAATTTCTGCCCTTGCCTAAATGAGAGATATGTTATTAAGAAAATTGAAGTAATGTATTTAAAGCACTCTGGGTCCATGATAATCTGAACGCTTCTGTGCCCCTAAAATTTGTATATTGAAATCCAAACCCCTGGGTGCTGGTATTCGGAGATAGGACTTTGGGAAGTGATTAGGTCCTGAGGGTGGAACCCATATGAATGAATTAGTGCTTTTATAAAAGAGGCCCTAGAGCGCTGCCTTGCCCTTTCCACCTTGTAAGGACACAGCAAAAAGCAGCCATCTATGACCCAGAAAGCAGGCCTTTTTCCTAGACACTGAATCTGCCTTCATCTTGGACTTCCCAGCCTCCAGAACTGTCAGAAATAAATTTCTATTGTTTATAAGCCACCCAGTTTGTGGTATTTTTTTACAGTAACCTGGATGAACTAAGACAGGATCTTAGTAGTAAAAAGTGATACTTCAGGGAAAGTCTCACTGCTCTCCCTACTGGCCATGGTAAACATCAGACTCATTTACACACAAGATTATAAAATTATAGATTATGTATGGTTATAGAATCCTAAAGTTTTAAGTCTTAGGACTCAGCCCATGATTAAGATTTGAAGTAGTTGGCCGGCTGCTGCATTTCAGATGAGTGCTTTTGCGGAATCTTGATGTCCTCCTGGGATTCTTTTCTATTTTTCTCTATTAAGTGTCAAATGTAACATTTGCATGGCTCTTTACAGTTTACAATATGCTTTCACAAAAATTAACTCATTTTATCTTATTATAATCTTCATTTTACAGAGGTAAAAACTGAGGCTAAGAAGGGTTAAAGAAAACCTACTTTTACATAACTGGTACTGGCTGCCAACTAAACCAGAATTTTATGTCTTTTCATCATACTGAGCTACCTCTCTACAAAGAGAGTGTGAGAGAAAGTGAACTCAGTTCCTTTAAAGTGGCTTCATAATAAAGAATATGTCTCTGAAGTTAGAGCATATAACAAGAAAATAGCAGTTTTAAAAATAGCTCCAACCCAACTTTTTGGACAGATGCATCCATTCATTTGTCCAACCATGCATTCACTTTCTTTCAAAACATTCAAAAACATTCAAAAAATGTTTTTGAGTGACTTCAACTATCAGGCACTATTTTGGGTATTGGGATTATGACAGTGACTAAAACAGATAGCGTCCCTGCTCTCTTGTGATGCTTACATTCTAGGTGGAGAACACACATAAACAAATTAACAAATGACTAAGATGTCATGAGATAATAAATGCCAACAGGAATATATGATGGTTAATTTCAATGTGTCAACTTGACTGAACTATGGGATGCCCAGATAGCTGGTAAAACATTGTTTCTGGGTGTATCTATTTGGGTATGTCTGGAAGATATTAGCATTCAAATTAGTACACTGAGTATAGAAGATCCACCCTCACCAATGGGGGCAAGTGTCATTCAATCCGCTGAGGGCCTGTATTGAACAAAAAGGCAGAAGTAGGGTGAATTTACACCTGTCTTGAGCTGGGACATCCAACTTGTCCTGTACTTGGACACTGGGACTCTGGGTTCTTGGGTCTTTTGGCTCCAGGACCTATTATCAGTCACCACCCACAGCCTCTAGTTCTTAGGCCTTCAAACTCAGACTGGAGCTAAGAGTTATACTATTGGTTCCTTTGATTCTCAGGCCTTTGGCCTTGGACTGAATTACATCACTGGATTTTCTGTTTTCCCAGCTTCCGGATAGCAGATAGTGGGACTTCTAGGCTCCATAATTGCATGAGTCAATTCCCATAGTAAATCTCTCTCTCTAGGAGGCTACTATGCGCTAGAGCTCACTCCTTTTCTCCTGCTCAAGGACATGTGTCCATAAGCTCTCCCTTATTTTTTCTGATCAGTTTTTCTCTCCATAACTGGGTTAATCCTACTCACACAAATGTGCTACTAATTTTCCCAATTTAAACAAAATCTTCTCTTCATATTTTATTACTTTGTTAGTACACCATTTTCTGTACCCTTTACAGAAACATTTCTCCAAAAGAGTTATCAATTATCACTGTCTTTAACTCTTCTTCCATTCTTTCCTCAACCCATCCAATCAGGCTTTCAACTACACAACTTTGATGAAATAGCTCTTGTTAAGGTCCCCAATGACCTCTGTCTTCTTAAAACCAATGGTCAATTTTGAAACTTCATTTTATTTGAACTATTAGCAGCAAATGAAGTAGTTGATCACTCTCCTCTTTTTTGAAATACATTCTCTGCTAAACTTCTAGGACACCAAAATTTCTCAGTGTTCCTCCTAAGCAAACTGGCCATTCCTTGGTCTACTTTGTGAATCTCTTACTATTGCAGTGTCCTAGCACTTGATCCTCTGATATCTTTCCTTTTTTATTATCACTTTCTTCTAGTCTAATTTAAAATCCATCTAGATGCCGACCTCTCCCAAATATATATCTCTAGTTAAGACCTCTTTCCTGAATTCCAGACTCATGTAGTCCATTGCTTACCTGATGTCTCTACTTAGATGTCTGAAAGTCAGTGGAATCCAAGTATCTCCCATGCTGAATTCTCCTTATGAGTTCCTTCAACCTGCTCAACCCTAAAGTCTTCCCTATCTTAGTAAATGGCCACTCTACACTTCCAGTTGCTCAGGACTGGAGTCACCTTTGCCTCTTCTCTTTCCCCAAAAACCTTCATTCAATGTCTCAGTTCTACTTTCCACTTCTACTTACAACTACCTCCTACCAGATTTACTCAGCCACTCTGGTCCAAGCTAACAGGATCACTTGCCATAATATCATTAGCTTTCTAACTGGTCTTCCTGCTTCCACCATGGTCCCCTTACAATCTGTTCTCAACCCAGCATCCGGAATCATCCTTTAAAAAAGTACAGCAGAACATGCTATTCCTTTTATCAAAACCCATTTAATGGTTTCCTGTCTCTCTCAAATTAAAATTCCAAGTCCTTACAAAGGACTTTAAGGTCCTAAATAAGTTGTCCCCTGTTCTGTCTCTGACATCATCTTTATCTCCTCTCTCCCTTGTTCACTGTATTCCAGTCACACTGGCCACCCTGGTGTTTCTTAAGGATACTGGGTATACCCTCAGGACCTTTGCACTTAGTGTTCCCTCCACCTGGAATACTCTAACCCCAGAAGTCTCACTCCCTTATCTCTTCCAGGCCTTTGCTCAAGTATCATTTTCTCAGTGAATCTGAACTTGACCGCCCTATTTAAAATAGCAACCCTCTCTCCCATCCCAATCCAGTACTTCTTATTCCTCTACATTATCTTACTTTTGTATTCAGCACTTATCACCCATCTCACACACTATATTTCTACTTATCTGTTGGTTGTTTCTTTCCACTAGTATTTTCAGAATGCTGTTTTGAGAGCAAAGAGATAACTGTTTTACTTATTGTTATATTCCCACACCCAGGACAGTGTCTGGCATGTAGAAATAACTCAGTATATATTATTCAATGAGTAACGAATAAGTTTAAATAACTTTTTTTAGGAATTCTGCTATAAAAAGAGAGCACAGAAATGGAGTGCAGGTAGGATAAGGTGAGGTTTAATTTTAAGATGTGTAATATTACAGAATGCTTATATGCTAATAGAAATAATCCAGTAGAGAGAGAAAATGTGATAATATAGGAGAAGAAGGAATATCTGTATGAATCATATCATTAAGTAGGACATAAGAGATGACATAACTCAAAGAACTTCCTTTAGAGGGGAGAAAAGACAGTTTATCCATAGAAACAGGAAAAAAGGCGAAGAATATGGCTACAGATGCAGGTGGGTGGGATCACGTAAAATTTCTCTGATTGCTTATTTCCTCGTCAGCCAATTTCCTTTTGGCAATACTTGATATGAAAAAAGAGGCACTAGAGATTTGAGAGGCAAGGAGAAGGTGTGAAATGATCCTCGAGTGGAAGAGTGAATTAATTAAAGGAAAGTAGTAGAATTGCCAGGCTCACTTACATTTAGTTGTCATGAGTTTCAAATGAGACCAGTCAGCATGGTAATGTTTTTGTTCCAGCAAGTTCAGGTACATATGCAGGAAGGTGTAGAGTTAGATTTCAGCAGGGTTAGTACTTTTTCAGGCAAATATGAAGCACTAGAGATGAGTAAGATTGTTGATGGTGCATGTAATAAAGGAATTATAATGATGGACCATGAGGTCTAGGCTGGGTAAGATGGGATGTGAGGGCATGGGGTGAGAGTTGGGGTATAGTTAGATGCATTGTAAAGGTGATAAAGTAAATGAATTGGCCATTCCAGTGAAGAACTTTTGGTTTGGGGAATAAATCATAAGGCAGGAGCTGTTAGTCAGAGAGGAAATTTGAAAATTGGATTATTGAGGGACGCATTTATTGGCAATAACAAAGTGAAGGGCCTGGAGTAGTTGGCTGAGATAAAGTGGAGGGCAAGCTTGCTGGAGATGAGGTCAAGAATTTAGAGATCAGGGTATTGGAAGGACCAACTATGTGAATACTGAAAATACCAAGAATTTTTAAAGTATACTGTTAAAAAGAAAACAATGGGAAGATGCTAACATTTTTTCAGACTGATAGTGGCCTGGGGTTCTACTGATAATTACAACAAACTGGAGTAGCAGGTGGTATAGCTGTGTTGGCACAATCTTCAAAGGAACCAGGGTATTTTATGGAGAAGGCATGGGAAATGATCTGGAATTGGTAATGAGGTACAAGGAAGACACCTTCCCCCATTTCAAGGCTGTGGCAGAAACATGAATCATAGGACAGGTTTTGGTTGGAGCAAGAAAGTGAAGGAAATATTCTGAGAAAAGGTTGGGAATACAGCTGAGATTCCATCAGCAAAAATGGCCTTTGTTAGCTCTTATGCCTGAATATCCAGAAATTTCCATTTTTATAATATGATAAAATAAGACAATACTACTTCCAGGAGTTGTATTAGTTTCTTGGACTTCTATAACAAAGCCCCCAAACTGGGCAACTTAAAACAACAGAAATGTATTGTCTCATGGTTCTAGAATCTGTAAATCAGAAATCAAGCAGAGCCATGTTCCCTATGAAATCTATAGGAGAGAATCCCTCATCTCCCTTTATATTCTGATGCTTGCCAGCAATCTTTGGTATTTGTTGGCTTGTGGGTGTATCACTTTAATGTCTGCCTCCATCATCACATAGAGTTCTACCTGTGTGTCTCTGCCTTCTCTTCTTGTTCTTATAAGGACATCAATCGTATTGGATTCAGGGTCCACCCTATTCCAGTATGTCCTCATCTTAACTAATAACTTTTGTAATTACCTTATTTCCAAACAAGACCACATTCTGATGTACTTGGAGTCAAAACCTCAACATATCTTTTTGGAGGAAACAATTCAACTCACAATAGGGGCATTGAGAAAAACAGTACACCATTTATGGAATGTGTTCATATATATACATTTGTAAGAGATGGGTCTCCATATTTTGCCCAGGATAGTCTTGAACTGCTGGGCTCAAGTGATCCTCACACCTTTTCCTATCAAAGTGCTGGGATTGTAGGTATGAGTCACCACATGCAGTCTTTGTTCACATTTTAAGTCATTCAGGTTCTTGTTCAGTTACTTGCTTAGTAAATGAGTTCTTGCTCAGTTACTTGCTCATTACTTGCTCAGTAAATGAGGCCTGGTAACCCAAATGCTTAAGATATTTCCATTGTTTATAAAATGCATGACAACCTAAACAGAGAAAATGTGTTATATGCTATGCATATGATATAAAGTCATAATACCATATGTATCTAATGATGTGTGTGATAATGCCACTGAACCTACTGGGATAGCCCCGTTGACTCAGAAGGGAATCATTAAACTTTTACATTGAGGGTCTTGGCAAGTCTTTCATTATTCTTGTAGCTCTATAATTTTAGAATGTTGAACGTTACAACTAAAGCTCCTGAGCCTATGGCTCTGTGAGTAGGGAAAAGCTTGTAATAAAGTGATGCCACAATTTTTATCAGCATGTTACCATACAGATATGGAAAGGAGGGCAAGAAAATTACTCTTTGTTTCTTTAATTACAAGTCAAAAAAGGGTCTTAGAGATTCCAGCCTCTGAGATAGTCCAAAGTGTTACACCCTAGGCCTCAGCCACCTAGTTGTGGCTGTAACATCTCCCCTGCTCTTCTTAAATGAGTTACAAGAGTAAGAGATGTCACTCTTCCACAACAGAGAAAACCTAGGTGATGCAGCCATTTATTGTGCCTTTACCAGATGCTGAGCTCTATACCAGTCCCTTGATCTACTGCGAGTAGGGACCTCAGATAGGCCTGCATCCTGTGCCCACCAAGGGCTGCATCTGGGAAACTGTCCTGTGATCCCAGGTCTTGGAAATAAACAAATGGATGATTCCAGTTTCTCACATCTAGTAGCAGGTAGTTACATAATAAGTCTTTTCTTCCAAATTAATGCAAATAGTCTCTTTATTTTCAATTTGACTAACTGCAAATTCTGCATTGGTGGAGTCCATGTCAATGAAGTTTTGTTATGCTGAGGAAAGTGATCTGATTATTTGACTCTTCTTACCTTGTCAGAATGGAGCCAGCATTTCAAAAGGGAGGGTAAGGCTGAGGTTTATTACTTGAAGGTAATGTCTTTCATGAAAGATGCGAAATCCAACTGTTTAGTAGTATATCTATCCCTCCCTATTTCCTACTCAGCGGGTAAGAAATGAAGTCCCTCATTCTGTTACTCTAATTGAATTCCAACTTGGGTAATTACACTATAATTAAATAAATTTTCCCCACAGTTTTAATTCACTGATAAATAGTGTTAGTCAAACAGCTACATTACATTCCCAGAAACACATCCCCACTACATTTCAGTGATAAGCAGAGTGATTTATATTTGGAAGATGTGTGTATGAAAACATGCACAGTTCATAAAGTATTTTAGGTATCATTCATGATTACATATGCTTTGCTCAGCATGAGATAACATTAATTTCTATTATAATCTTTCATCTAATTTCTCATATGCTTACTGCCAAAAGAAATAAGACAGCTAATTAGCATTTCTTGTTTTCAGAACGGTTTTTGTTTAGTTAACTAGAAGCCCGTATTGATTTGTATTTTTAATTTTTAAAGCACCTTTCATTATCTCTGGGCGATAGAAAGGAGGAGATGTTACTTCCCATTCTACAGATGGAAAAAACTGAGGCAGCCTTTCCCAAGGGGAGGAAGCTAGTTATCATCAGTACCAGCCTAGGAACCCAAGCTTCCTCTGATCCCCTGGACCTAGGGCTCTTTCTGTTAAACACTATCAAACACTGGGTCATTATCAATCACTTTAGTTTTACTAATGAGAAAATAAAGAGTAGAGTAGTTGTAACCTGTGTCATGGGGTCATTTATTTGTAATATAATGATTTAGCCAGGAGCTGGAGGCCTAATGACTGGGTCCTGATGCTGTTCTTGGATCATGAAATTATGAAGCTTCTTCATATCTGAATATTATTATGTGGTACAGCTAAACTGGAATAACAATTCAAAATATGGTGCAAAATAATTCAAATTTCATTTTTGTTCTAATGATCTTTCTTAAAGCATTGTAGATAGCTTTTAATAATAGATATTAAAGACAACATCAAAATACTCACAAAAAGCAGCAGGAGCAGGGGTGTTATAACGATGCCCTGAAAGAAATAAAAGAGAGGATGATCATTTATCAGCCTGGAAAGCAGGACACTTTCTTTGCCGTTTTAAACTCTGAGGCATGGGAGTGCTTATCTTCTCACTGCTGTTTAATAAAATCTAGATAAAGAGGGGAGGGTCCCAATCTTAGCTTTCTCTTCCATAATACCTTAACATCTCTATTACAATTATTTGTATTTGGCATCATAAAAGTACAACCACCAATCTGCCTTAGGTTCATCTTTCCTTTTGTAAAGCTAAATTCCCTTCCACATTGCACATGGATCACACAGATAGAAGCTGGTGGCTGGCAAGCTTCCTCATTCCAAGGCTTTCAACTCTAACTTGGATAAAATGCCCCTTTTTGAGAGAAGACAGGTGGTTTAGTCCCAGTTGGGGTCCTCTCCTGAGCAAAGACCACGTCAGTTGTGATGAATGAGATGTCGTGATTTTGTAATGTGAACTGATCTCCCCTAGGAAATGAGCTGGGATCTCAAAACTCATTTCACTTGATTAGACTTCATGTCTCCATGGTGGAAGGCAAGTCTTTCATCTAATTCAGCCACATAGGACCACCTCGGTCCCTCTGCCTCCCCTAGGCAGAAATGAGCAAAAGATTTGTTTTCTTCAATGACAGGGAACAGTTTGAGGCTGTTGCCAATGAAGCAGAATACCAGCTTTTAGGTTTCTTGAAGGCAAACACTTTAAAACTAAGTGTTTGAGTTGGGAGTTGAAATGACAGGCTTCAGTTTTGGAGCAGCAGATGATTATTTGCCCGTCTTAGTTTTTCCTTTATCTCTCAACACTTCATTATGATTTATACAAGAAAAAGCATTTCAGATTTTTATTAATGAATTCTACTTGGAATTTTAAAATTTCAGAGAATCTGAGGTTGTGCATGCCTAAGAGAGAAAAGAGACAGACAGACAGACACACACACACACACACACACACACACACACACACACACACACAGAAAAAGAGAGAGATAGAGAGACAGATAGACAGAGGTACTATACCCAGACAGTGTCCAAGATCCAGATCTGGGACTACTTCATTACTTTTGGAAGAAAAACAGTCCTTTTTCATCCTTTTTGTATTTACATGAAAGTCCCTGTGTCATAACAGTCACTCAATTGTTTTGCATGTGGCCCAGGAGGGACTGGCCTACCTTAAATGAACAATGCTACCATGTCTTTCTTGGGCATATACACATGTGAATATCCATAGACTTGTTTTATTATTAAACAATAGAATGAATGTTTTTTATTGTGCACACTTTTGCAACTGGCCAAAGAGAATACAATATTTTAATCTAAGAATCACTTTAAATCCAACTTATTAAAATAGGTATTGTGGCCTATCAACTCCATTGGTATCTATGAAACAGGTTCTCATTAATACATTTAGGAGAGCCAAATGTGCTAAATGACAAATAATTGATAACTTAGAAGGGCTACTGTCCTTCAATGACTTGTACTAAGTTCAGACTTTAGGAGGAATTCCAAAGTTTAAAGGGCCACATGAAAATGAAAATATCGGCTGGGCGCGGTGGCTCAAGCCTGTAATCCCAGCACTTTGGGAAGCCAAGATGGGTGGATCGCGAGGTCAGGAGATCGAGACCAACCTAGCTAACACGGCGAAACCCCGTCTCTACTAAAAAAATATATATATAAAAAACTAGCCAGGCGAGTTGGCGGGCGCCTGTAGTCCCAGCTACTTGGGAGGCTGAGGCAGGAGAATGGCGTAAACCCAGGAGGCGGAGCTTGCAGTGAGCTGAGATCCGGCCACTGCACTCCAGCCTGGGCGACAGAGCGAGACTCCGTCTCAAAAAAAAAAAAAAAGAAAATGAAAATATCTGGCTGACTCAGTCTATTCCCCCATGGGAGGCATTCAATTTCAAGCAGATTTGTTTAAACATATAATTAAACATCCACTTATATACTGGGTACTGGGCTCATCCAGGAGATTCAAGAATGAGTACAACATGGTCCCTATGCTTAAACGCTTATAATCCAGTAGAGGACACTGATCTATAAACAAGGTTCATAGAGTGCTAGAACTGCTGCAACTGGTGCTGCCACAACTACCGGTGCGCACTGTCCAGGGGCCTGAGGAGTGATACCCCCACCCCTGTGCCACTGCATCTAGCACCCATGTGCACCACTGGGGGGCCTGAGAATAGGCCCACTCTGCCTGCACTGGCACACGTGCACATCATCTGAGGGTCTGGAGATCGACATGTGCCACCCACTGGTATCTGCAGGCACCATCTGCAGACCAGAAGTCAGGCCAGCCCCACCTGCCACCAGTGCACTGGCACTTCTGCACATCATATGGGGGCCTAGGGATTGACCCACCCTGCCCGCTGCCACCGGCACCTGTGCCCACCATTGGGAGGCCTCAAGAGAAGCCAACCCTGCCTGTTGTCTCCACTACCAGCACCAACATAGGCCCTCAAGGGGACTAAGACTAGGCCTCGCTTAGCTGCTGCTGCCACCTGCACAGGTCATCTGAGAACCTGGGGATTAATCTATCCCTCCCGCCAGCACCCATCT
Source organism: Piliocolobus tephrosceles (assembly GCF_002776525.5). Classification (NCBI taxonomy): domain Eukaryota; kingdom Metazoa; phylum Chordata; class Mammalia; order Primates; family Cercopithecidae; genus Piliocolobus; species Piliocolobus tephrosceles. The sequence continues at coordinate 43,603,188 of NC_045436.1, read as the reverse complement.
GCACCATGTGGGGGCCTGAGGATGGGCCTCCGTGTGTGCCGCTAATGTGTATGTTGTCTGGGGTCCTTGGGATTGACCCACACTTCCTTATCACCACTGGGGCTTGTGTGGACCATTGGGAGACCTGAGGAGAGACCTCTCTCACCTGCCACTGCAGCCACCAGTGCCTGTGGACAACATTCCAGGGCCTGGGAATTAATCTGCCCCACCTACTGCTGCTGATACCTGTTTGCATCGTCGGTAGGCCTTAGGAGAAGCTGTCCTCTTTTACCACTGCTGCTGCCAGCACCCATGCGTAGTGTCGGCACCCACTCTCCCCACTACTGCCAGCACCTATGCAAACCATCCAGGGCCTAAGGGCATGTCCACACTGCACTCCACCACCACCTCTGGGGTCCATGGACTGGACTGTCTGGAGTCCCTATCCCTAAAAATGCCTCATCACAGCCTCCACTAACAACCACAACAGACACCACTGAGCTGATTACAGCTGAAGAAATACAAAGACTACATTACTGTGCCTATCCAGAATCAAAGCCAAGGCAACCTACCAAACCAACACTATAGATATATCTATAGGAAAAAGCCTTTCCCTACTAAAGTCAATCCATAAAATTGGAAGAAGCAACTGTTATGCCAGATGTGCAGTAAGGACAAAAAAAAAAATATGAAAAAGCAAGAAAACATGACACCTTCAAAGGAATGCAACAATTCTCTGGTAACAGATCCAAAGCAGAAGGAAATTTATGAAATGCCTGAAAAAAATTCAACATAATGATATTAAAGAAAATCAGTGAGATAGAAGAGTGTTGTTATAAACAGGTTTTCCTCCCTGAATACTTCTAATGGATAGTCATCAATACGTGATAGTTTCTTTGTAGCTCTTCCAAGGACTTATGATATTTGTTCCCAAAATAGTAAAAATTTCATAGCAAATAGGAAGTATTTGCTAATTCTGGATTTAATATTCCTTCTTATTTTCTCAAGAATAGCTGTTCAAGTTCATTAAGAGTGAGTCACTGTATAATGCCGAAACCTGCTTTTCAGTTGTATTAGGAAGTGAGTCAGCCAGGAGGCATTCACTTTGAGAAGAGCACCGTAATTTTTAGTCAAGTCATCACAATTATTATTAAAATAATAAAAACTAACATTTATGTAGTACTTATGTTCGATATTGGACCAAGGGCTGTAGGTATGTTATTTTATGTAATCCTCACAACAACTCTCTGACATAGGTACTATTACTATATTATCCCATCTACTAGGTAAGAATGCTGAGCCTCAGAGAGACTGAGTGAAGTAGGAAGAAGCAATGCCAGTAATTGAACCTCCCATTGGCTCCAGAGCCTGTGCTCTTGAACAGTGTAACCTTTGCAATGTTAAGTGTAACCTTTGCAATGTTAAGCTATTTCCTCGGGGTTGTATTTTAAGAGTTAATCTGAAAGGAGCTTCAGGCTCTGTATGTCTTTTTGATGACATAAAACAAATTGAGAGGTAAGCCTTCATGTCATATGGCAGACACATTTTTTTAGAGTCAAGTTTTTGCAAATATCAGTGGTAAAAAGGGTGAGCTAAACATTCAAACTGCATCAGCAAAAATCATTGAAAACTAGAAAATTAAATAAACATGTTATTTTCTTTTGAGTATATGCAGCTCAATTTAATTATTTCTCTTTTCTCTTTCTTAAGTAAATTCTCCTGAAAATGGATAAAACCAAAGCAGTAGGAGATAAGCACTTCTAGCAAAAGATGTTACCTCCTCCTTGCAGATTCAAGATCAAGGCATAACTTTAGCATCCTTGCAATTGGGATGCTGTATAAAGCTTTCTGATTGCAACACTTGAAGAAGTCAAGTCACAAACTGACTGGCTTTCATTGTCTCCTGAAAAAACTTTCAGAAAATCCATTTACACCTCAGATGTGAATGACTAGGTGAATGTATTTCAATGAGTTTAGTGGAAAGAAAAAGCGTGTTAAATCTTAGATACAGATTTAGTTGCATCAAAATACTAACAAAAAGCCCCAAATAACAACAAGACAACAAAATTGTTAATGTGCTTCTCTCATCTATAGGACTTGCAAAGAAAGGCAAAACTAAAGTGAAATTATGAAATTTTTGAAATAGAAAATGTTATCAAGAGGTTTTGCTGCAACAACTACAAAGATCACACAGATACTAAAATTGACTTTTTAGATTTGTCTCCAGGATACTGCATTAACTCAGTTTTCACAGAATAAAGAATATCAGTTTTGAAAGGGATCTGAGAGATACCCTGGTCTAGTCCTCATCTAAAGTGTGAACCCTTGTCTCTGTCTCCCTCATGTCCTTATATAATGCTGAAAGCTACTTTTCAGTTGCATTAGGAAATGAGTCAGCCGTGATGCATTCATTCTGACAAGAGCACCATAATTAAGTTTTGGGGAAGTCATCGCAAGTATTATTAAAATAATAAAAGTTAACATTTATGCAGTACTTATGCTGCATACTGTATTAAGGACTTTTGTGTTATTTTATGTAATCCTCACAATTCTATGAAGTAGGACAGCATTATATAAGGATGGGAACTGTGATGGCTTGGCTTTTGTCAGAGAATCTCCCAGAGAGAAGACACCCTTTCTCTTCAGCCAAACAGTGGCCCGGCTGAAGCTTTCTCATGAGGAGAAAACTCTTATACTGCTCCCAAACCACTACCACTGCTGCTCTGTCTTCCCCTTGAAGCAATTTAGGGCAAGCCTCACCCTCCTTCCTGGTGATGGCTTTTTAAATGATGCTCCCAAATGGTGTAAATAAAATCGATGCCGCCTTCAGCTACTTCCTCAGGGTTATATTTTAAGAGTAATGTTGAAGTTAGCATTTTAGCCCCTACAGTAAGTTTTCTCTAGGACAAAAGTCATCAGTTCCTCCACTGTTCCTCTTAGGGCAGGGTTCTGAGCTTTCTCTTGGACATACACTCACCCAGATAAATTTAAGGGTCCACATTTATGGGTCAGTCTCACTTATTAACAATTGACCAAAACTTGGAAATGAAGCAACAAGAGGACAGCATGTCCCTTTAATGTCATCTTGGAGTATTATCTATCATCCAATACAAGGTTTACTTAACCACTTTTGTTTGACTTCTATTTACTATTGGTTAAGACCCTGACTATAAAATTATGTGTTAACTTACCGAGTTTTGTTCAGTAGTGATGGAAATGATTTCTGTCTAGAAGAAAAATAACCACAATAATTACGGTTTTATTGCCCTGTAGGCATTGGCCAGTTTTGTCTCTAATTCAGCATACTTATTTCAGTATGCTTTTCTAATGGCCTGGGTAACCCCTATTTTTATAATCTCTCCAGAACTAGCTTCACCACCCTGATGGTTTCCTCATTATTCAGTTAAATAAATGTTTGACATGTGTTCATTCTGTATGTGTAAGAAAGTCATGTTTTTAACTTTTTGAAAATTATACTTTGACAACTCCTGTCTTCTGAATTTGTATTAATGGAAATAACATTTTTAAAAAAAGATTACTGTCAACCTAAACCTCCAGGCTATCTTCACCTTTTGTCCTGTGGTCAGTATATAGTGATATCTTAAACAGTTAGTGAAAAGTTCATTCTTCAAGAACAAAATGATATCAAACCAACATTTAATGAGAGAGACTGGTCAACAAATCCTAAGCAACAAATTATAAAGAGGTGGTGTAGGGAATTCTGGACACATCTAAATTCCAACAAAATAGTCAGGGTATATAGTCTCCAAAGAATATGACATTATAAGCATGAATGTCAAGATATATAACTGAGAAAACTTTTAGAAAAAAAGAAAGAGACATTAGGAGCCTAGGGAAGGGTAGTTAGAAAGAAAGTGTTGGTGGACTAGTGAGCGAGGGCCTCTTTCCTCTCCTCTGACTATACTTTCCCCTTTACAACTAGACCTTCACAGACTAAGGACCTTAACATGCCCAAATCAAACATTTAGCAGTTATGGTCTAGCAGCTGACATGAGCATGCTGGTTTATTAGGCATAGTACACTATAGTGAAGACAGAGGCATCAGACTATTTGAGTTGGATAATACTAGCCACTGAAATTGTCCAGTTAATTCTCTCTAGTCTGAGACCACGTGCTATGATTTGGATCTGTATCCCCACCCATATCTCATATTGAGTTGTAATCTCCAATGTTGGTGGTGGAGCCTGGTGGGAGGTGATTTGATTGCGGGGGTGGATCCTTAATGAATTGTTTAGCACCATCCCCTTGGTGTTATTTTCACCATAGTGAGTTCTCATGAGATCTGGTTATTTAAAAGTGTGTAGCACCTCCTACCTTACTCACTGTCTTGCTCATGCTTTCACCAGGTGAAGCGCCTGCTCCTGCTTTGCCTTCCACCATGAGTAAATGCTCCCTGAGGCCTCCCCAGAAGCAGAGGCCATCATGCTTCCTGTACAGCCTGCAGAACCGTGAGCCAATTAAGCCTCTTTTCTTTATAAATTACCCAGTCTCAGGTATTTCTTTATAGCAATGCAAGGACAGAATAATATACCATGCTCGTCAAGAAAACTTTTAGTAATAATTTTGTTTTCCAAGTAGCATTTCTGACAGGAAGAGAGCACACTGACTAGTAGACATCGGTCTCCTGGAACGTAACCACACTAAGGTGTGCTGATGACATTTCTGGATATGTAAAGATATGGACCTATTCCTGGATTGTGGTGATCCCATTAAAGCAATGTCACCCAGTGAGGCCTTACAGGAATGGCAGCTGGCTTGTCCTAACGACATTACATTTAATTAAGCAAACATTTATTGAGTACTACATATCATACATCACTGGTGCAGAGGGGAAAAGGTGAATATATGGTTTATGTCATAACAGTTTATGCCATAAATAGTTCCCACCAGAGAAAACAGTTCTACCTTGTTCCTCTCTAACTTTAACACTTTGATCAAAAAATACCTCTATCATCTTATCCTCAAAAAAGTGTGATGTTTTTTCAGGCCAAAATTAAGGGTCTTATACACTTAAATTAAACATTAGCTTATTAGATTTGGCCTATGATCTTTTCAGATTTTGATTTGTCACTGACACATTCAACATATACCTATTAGTGACTACCATGCCAGACCCTATTAGATGATGAGACACAGAGGCAAATGACACATACACAATCAATGACCTCAACGTTTTTTAGAGAAGACAGTTAAGCAGTTACAATAAAATGATAACATTCAAAATGAACATTACAGCGAGCTATGAGAGTGCTTAATAGGGAGGTGAAAGCAATTAAGATGAGAACTGAAAGAAGAAAAGGAGTTAGCCAAGCAAAGGAGTCAGAACAGAAGAAGTGGAGGGAGAGGAAACACAGGCAGAGGGGAGAGACTGTAAAGGCAATGAAGGCAAGAAGAACACATAGAAACTGAAAGCGAAGAGCAGAATGTGAGGGGTGTAGCTGTGAGAGATGAAGTTAAAAGACAGATGAATCAGAAAGGCCTAGTAATTCATGGTACAGAGTTTGGGTTTCACTTCAAAGTAAGAGGAAGCCACTGGAAGAGTTTATGCAGCCATGAGTGTGGGGAGGGGCAATAGCACTGGCACGGTGCTCTCTGTGGTTAGGTAAAAATTACTCTGTGTGTACTTTGGAGAAGACATTAAAGCAGAAGAAGATCAGAGGGAGGCAGGCTAAGCAGGAGGCTATTCAGGACTCCAGGCAGAAGTTGATCTGGGCTAAGGCAATGGGATCTTAGTCATCAAGATGGACCAACAGAACAGATTCAAAACGTATTTGAAAACTAGACTAGTAGACTGTTCAATTAAGTTTGTGGGGAGAGTGTCAAAACAGAAGGAAGAACAGTTTCTTAGTTTTCTAAGTGATTCTTAACCAAACAGGAGATCATAGAGCCAATTACTGAGCCAGAGTGGAACTGGGGATGCACAGATCCATTTTTCTTGGGAAAGATGATGAGTTTCAGGTATCTGCAAGGCCTCCAACTAGAGATACTGTGATAGCTGGATTTATGAGACTGAAACTCAGAATAGGGTCTGGACAGTGAAAACAGCTGAGTAGTCCTCAGCATACAGCTTGGTGTGGTGATTTACTGCTACAGAAAATAGGTTAAGAAATGTAGACTATAGATTGAAGCTTATTGAAGGCCTAGATGAAAATAATTTCAATAGATGACTAGCGTGAAAGTTAAATTGGAGTACATGGAGGACTGAGAAAGAAGAGGGAAAAGTGAGGCAATTTGGACAACTCTTTCAAGAAGTATAGCTGTAAAGAGGAGGAGATAAACAACAACAGTAATGTAAGAAGAATTAAAGTGTGGTAAATGGAGTTCGTTGTTTTTGGTTTTGTTGTTTGTTTTGAAAGAATCTTAAGGATTCTTAAAATTCATAGAAAAGAGGCAAAAGAGGGTCACGGGAATAGAGATTTAGTAAAGAGAAGGAATTTTACCTATTGCAACTAAACAGGCAGCAGGGAAGGAGCCCTAGCACACAGCTAGAGGGTTTAACTTGTAGGACAGCAGAGGGTGGGTATCTCTTTATTGTAAAAGAAGAGCAGAGGTTATAGTAGGTACGGATGAACATAGACTTGAATGCTTGATGTTGGAAAGTTGAAGACATTTTCATGTAAGAGCTTCTCTTTTCTCTATTTTGTAGAACATGAAGGATTTTACTAAAATGAGGGGAAGATGGGTGCAGAGGAAGGGTAAAGTCAGTGATTGGGAATCTGTGTTATGACTATTGGGAGAGAGTCTAAGATGGTGAAGGGTCTGAAATTACCACACTTTCAAGATGACAGGTTGGTCTGCCACACATTCAAGTATGCTGGCAGAAGACTCAAGAGTCCTGGATCACAGCCAAAGGATTTTACCACTCACAGAACAGCAAGCAGCCTAAGCATGATGTTGGTGACGTTTCCCCTCGTCACCAAGTCAAGCAGGTGATGCAGATGGGCCTGAATGGATGCCTGCAGAAGCAGTGGACTGCATTCCAGGAAAGGAATACTGAGCTTAAGCAACCTGAATCTTTTATAACAGGCATAAAGCAAAGCTGCGCTTTGTTCCAGAGTTGAGAACAAAGGGTAGTCAGTGCCTCTGCACACAAAATGTATAGAAATGTGAGACACAGAAAGAACTGTCGCCCAACAGAGGAACTGTCCCACAGACCAACCCAGTTGATATTGGTCATCTAAACATATGAGTTATCAAGCCCGTTATTGCTCCCACCAAATACCACTACTGAGCTAATATTCCCATACAAGGAAATGAAAATCAGATAATCATTTTGGAATGACCAGAAAAACTTCTCTCCAACATGACATTGATCGCCTAACACTTCATGAACACTATCATTTAAACAAGATGCTAACCAACTGAAGTGACTTCCAACTCATAATTTACTCTCTTTCTTTTCTTAAAATGGGTGAATCTGCTAAATGTCTTTTTGAAATCTAGATCCTCACTAGACTGAAATGTGATCTAAGCACCAGCAACATTGGTTTCACCTGGAAGCTTGTAAGAACTAGCTGAATATCAGACTCCGCCCCAGAACTACTGTCATAATCTGCATCTTAGCAAGATCCCCAGATAATTTGTAGGCACATAAAAATGTTAAAAAATGGATTTAGATTCTAGAGCAGAGGTGGGCAAACTTTTTCTGTGTAAGGCCAAGTAATAATTATTTTAGCCTTTGCAGTGATTCTTCTGCAATTACTCAACTCTGCTATTGTACCTGGATAGCAGCCAAAGACAATAGGTAAACAAATTGGCGTGATAAAATTTGCCCCAGGGCCATAGTTTGCAGATCCCTGCTCTGAAGTATTGCTTTGAATTAGAAATTATATTTCAAACAGAAATAAGTGTAACAAACTTGTTTTTAATAACTTGGCTTTGAGTGAACCCACACTGGCTTCTAAAAATCACACTATGTTCCTTTGTAACTCCTTATAACCCACTATTTAATGACCCATTCTTTAATTTTTCTTTAGACTGATATCAAAATTACTAGTTAATAGTGTATAAAATCCACTTTCTTCCTCTTTTTGGTATTTGCAGTGATGTTTGCACATTCCCAGCAGCTGTTGATTCTGCTCTTTCTCTTTATGATTTGTCAAAGATAGTGATTCAGAAATCTCAAATGTCAGTTTTCTCAGGACCCTATGATGTAATTTGTCTGGACCAGCAGATAGTCTGCCTGTCTTGGACCTGCTTTCCTTTGCCAATATTTACTTTACCATTTCTAATCTAAAGTTGGTTCTCCTTTACAAGGATAATGGAAGCAAAGGGATGGGGATCAGTGCAGAGGGGAAAATTAAAGATGCTTAGCAGACGGAATGTGTGGGGTTTAGGGCTCTAATATGTAGAGCTATATAAAAGAGGACAGACAAATACAAGAACACAAAAGTGGAATAATATGTACATTGCTGATTAGAACTAACGTAGTGATATATGTTAAAGATAAAAAACAGTGTTCAAACTCATGACTTCTCTTTTTCGTTTTTAACTGAAAAACCAAATCTTCAGGCTACGTAATCTCATAGAGCTGTAATATATTAACTTGGCTTTTTCTATCCAGGTTAAGAGTAACAAAACCAATTTGAAATTTGATTAGAGCCCAGAGCAACATAGATGTGGGAACTTTCTAGCATTTTCCAAAAGATTTTCATGTAAGCATCTTCTAAGTTTTAGATTTAACATGTAATAAATAATTTTCTAAAGAAGTTTCTTAAAAATGCTTATTTGCAGAGTATATATTAGACCAAGGAGGAAGCAAAAGGAAACTAAATCAAAATTTATTTTTTGAAGACTAGATTATAAAGACATAAGCTTTCATAGTGAAAGTAAGACCTACCAGAGCTCACTTTGGCCTGCATGCCTCCACCATGGGCACACAGCTGCAATCTGAGGTTGCAGTTTTACTTTCCCTGAGAACACATGGAGCAGCCGATCATTAGTAGCACCGCAAACATTACACACAAGACGCACAGCTCTCTTAAAATGTCAAGAGGGTCGTTTCACATTATCTAATGGTCAGTCAAAGTTCCTATGGCTTGAATATTATACACAGGAGCTTGTAGTATTTCTTGCTTTAGAATCATGGTTCAGTTGATATAAAATACTACAATCATAAAAACAGACAATATTTATTGAGGTATATTATGTACTAGGAACTGTGCTAAGTACATTACAAACATTATCTAATTTAAAATTCTGGTAAGTAAATTGATTATCCTAATTTTATAGGTGAGAATAAAAAAGAGGCTTATAGAGACTAAGCTAAGGAAGTGTTAGAAGACAGAACTCAGCAAAAGGAATAAAAACAAAAATTGAGAGATCGGGAGATGGTCTGAGTTGTTAAAAAGAAAAAAAACGTGCAAAGGAGGAAGTAGAAAATTTAAAAGAAAAAGGTATTTAGGAAACAGATTGTAGAAAATTAATGTAAAATATATAATATTAATTAAAATTAGGGTCAACGATTACATATATAACTTGCCAATGGTGTTGGAATACATGAAAATAAGGCACTAAGTAACTCTCTTAGGTCACTAGAGTGAAACTGGATGTTTTTTCCCACTGGTTTAAAAGATTTAATGTGTATCTGCCATTCTGCTCATTGATGTCTGTAACATGACAGTGCCTGGCAAATACTACGCATGCAATATTTTTTTTTGCTGAATGAAAGAACAAATGAATAGATGAATGTGTGTCCACAAATGTTTCTCTCAGGGAGCAGCATATCCATTTGATAAGAAACACACACACTTTCTGAAATGCTTTAAAACCCTTGTGTTTGTAATAATAATGAGACTAGCTGACATTTATTGAATGTCTACTGTGTATATGTCAGCAACTATTCTATGCTCTTTATATTTACTCACTCATTTGGTTCTCACAACAAACCTATGAGAAAGGTGACACTATAATTCTCATTTTACAGAGGAGAAAATTGAGGTGCATAGACAAGGAATTGTTCAGAATTCCCAAGCAGTAAATGGCAGAATGGGAAGCAAGTCATGCAGTCTGGTTCCAGAATCCAAGATCTTTACCATTGTGTTTATATCCTGGATAAGAGTTCTTTAAGAATTTAGGGAAATCAAAGAATTCTAGCTGAAAGAGACACTAGGAATATGTGTTACCTCACTTTACAAACTGCAAAGTTGAGGCCCAAGGAGGCAGTGTCTCTCATTCTTGGGTGCAGAGTTAGTGGAAACACAAGGAGTAGCACTTTAGTGTCTCAAATTCCCTGCCCAATTCTTTATTTCTGATACCACACTGCCTCCTACAAACCACTTGAGTAGAACAAAGCTCACATATGGAAGATCTGAAAGCAGTTACTCAGCACTATATTATTCACCATACATATAAAGCAAAACAAAACAAAAACACATAGATGATAAAATTAGAACAGATTAGAGGAAGGTTTTTAAAACAGATTAAATCTTGAAATAGGCACTTTCACCCTTACCCTAAAAGGCCCATGAATTACCAACAAGGCTATGGGAGAACATTTTTGAAAAAGCAAGGCAGAGACTTGGAAGATGGAGGAGGGGGACAGTATGAAGCTCAATGAGGACAGAGAAAGGAGGCAATGGAAAGTGACTTGCAAGAGATTTGGGGAAGGGGCTTCTCATGTAGGTTCCTGAATGTTAAAATAAACTTCTAAAATAATTAAAAATTGATTCTCTTTTAAATAAGACACTTAGAATAATGGTTTAATCAAAATCACTATTCAGATTTATAAAAGAACTTTAACATAAACAAACAAAACACCCAGACCATGTCTACACATGTGAAATGAATGGGTTTGGCACAGCTCATCTATTCCTTTTGGATGTGTCTAAATGATGGCACACACTGCTGTTAGATCTAGCTGTGACGATCAATACTGAGTATAAGATGGACAAAATGAATGGAGACAGCTGCACTCCACTTGCCTTGTTTCATATATCAATGATCTGATTCACTCTGGTTTTTATAATATTCCTTAGCTAGAGCCATTCCTACAGCTTAGAAAACTGGCCCTGAACTTTGTGACTCAGAAAGGCTTCAGTCAGGAGAAGGAGGTGGATTAACCAATGGTCCTAAGAAAGATTTGCACCTCACACGAGCATCATTGGTCCACAAATCCTCCTGCTACCCCCAACACAAAGAGGCAGTAGGATATGGGTACGTAGTTGCTTCTTTCCCCATCTACCTCCCAGCACTGAAACCAATTTTAAACAGGTTTCTCCTTAATAACATGTTTATTTATTATTTTTTCTTCAAGTCTAATCTACCAGATAAGGCATTTCTTCTCATATCCTCACTTCTACTGAGATGTTTTCCTGCACATTTGTAGTTTCATTTGTCTTTTTGTTTGTTTTTGATTTTTTTTAAATTTTACTTTAAGTTCCAGGATACATGTGCACGACATGCAGGTTTGTTACATAGGTATACATGTGTCATGGTGGTTTGCTGCACCTATCAACCATCATCTAGGTTTTAAGCCCCTCATGCATTAGATATTTGTCCTAATGCTCTCCCTCCCCTTGTCCCCCACCCCGACAGGTCCTGGTGTGTGAAAACATGTTTATTTTTATTAAATATCAGTAGTTGCTTCTTTCCCTATCTACCTCTCACCATTGACACCAATTTTAAACAGGTTTCTCCTTAATAACATGTTTATTTTTATTAAATATCAGGGGGTAGGAGAAGAAAAACATATACCATGTGATTGGGGTCTTAACAACCTAGAGATGTATCCTAGACTCCGAACCTATCTAGGGCAGTGCTCTCCAAAGCCTGATGGAACTCTCAAGGGCAGAAGGAAAGGCAGTAATAGCAAAAGGAAGAACGCTGTCTTATCAGTTTATAGGAACTGGTCAGTGGACTTTTTTTGGTATAAAAAGTTCAACAACTAATAGAACAAGCAAATCACTTCACCATAATCAAATTTCACCTTATGACCCAGGAAAATGCAAAGGCTCTAGCCAAAGAAAATTGTGTGTGTGTGTGTGTGTATGTGTGTGTGTATATATATAAATATATAGAGTGATCAGACTTTTAGACTTTTCCCCTGAACACTTCTATGGTGAATTATTAAAAACAGTACTGACTCATTTTTAGTTACATAGTTATATACAGCTAATTCTCCTTACTGTTTCGCTAGAGACTCATCCCAATAAAATTACTTCTAGACCTTAGCTATTGGGTGTTGTTACTAAGGAATTTTTAATAAGAAATAGCCAACACTTTCAATTAGAAATGGATGTACATATATTAATGTCAGACATTTATTTTTAAATATCCTCTACTAATCATTTCAATATCTTCAGAATTTAGAAGTGCCAGAGAGCAAGAAGCAATCATCTGGTAAATCACATCAATGGATTTACTGAAGAGTCTTTAAGGAAATTGAAAATCTATGTTAACATAATTTTTCTAGTTCCCCAGTAGAGGGCAACTTCTACACACTTTGACAGTTTAAAAAAAATCTATGCACAGCACAGTTGTAAGAATCACTGCATGTTTAAAATAAAACAATATAGCTCATGCTTATGGATGGATTTTCACTAACAGGTAGCTTATAAAATGTCATGGAATTTTAAATAAGTAGTTAGGAATTGAATATCTGTAATGAGTAATTAGCATTTTATGATTAATATAAGTATAAACTGCAGGAACTTTAAAAGTAGCAATCATTAGGTCACTGTGATAGAATTATCAGGAACTTAAATATAAGAGGGAAATGATCAGAGTATTGTTCTTTAGTAACCATTTGGATTGAATTTCAATATAACTGAGTTCCAAATATAGCTAATATGTTGTATAAAATATTTCATTAAGAATAGGCAAAACCAACCCCCCATCCCCAAAATGGCCATACACAAACATTTGAAAGTATAATTTAGAGTTTTTGATATTCTATATTTTGAACTAATTCGAATTAGTGTTAGTGTTTTATTTTTTATTTTTTTTTGAGACGGAGTCTCGCTGTGTCACCCAGGCTGGAGTGCAGTGGCAAGATCTCGGCTCACTGCAAACTCCGCCTCCCAGGTTCACACCATTCTCCTGCCTCAACCTCCCCAGCAGCTGGGACTACAGGCGCCCGCCACCACGCCCGGCTAATTTTTTGTATTTTTAGTAGAGATGGGGTTTCACCGTGTTAGCCAGGATGGTCTTGATCTCCTGACCTTGTGATCCACCCACCTCGGCCTCCCAAAGTGCTGGGATTACAGACTTGAGCCACCGCGCCTGGCCCAGTGTTAGTGTTTTAATGACATCAGACATAAGAATGTAACCGTACACATGTATGCTTATACACAAATAGGATAAAATTTCACTATAATACATCTCATTATATCGTATTCTATATAGTAGTTGGACACAATATAAAATGTCCTCATTCATTCATTCATTCATTCATTCAACATTCATTTACTGAGCACATATTGTGTGTCAGATACAATACCAGAAGTCAAGGCTACAGTGTGACAAATCTGACAAAGTTGTCTGCCTTCTTGGGGCTTACAGGTTCTATTAAAAAGTAATGTATGGTAAAGCCTTCTAAAAAGACAAATCTATGAGATGGATGCTTACCTTATAACACTAATTTTTTATTTAAAAATTTGGCTTTGTTTTTAATATAGAAAATATTATAAGGAAAAATGAAATGGTTCATAATCTTAAAACACAAACAACCCTTGTTGGCCTTAAACAATGTTATAAATGAATCTCATTAGAAAATTTTTAGTTGTATAGAAAAGTACAAAATAAAAATTGAAAATTTCTAGCACTCTCTCAACTCAGAAACATTAGCAGTTTCTTGTAATTCCTTACAGAAAAAAAAAAAAACAAAACAGTATCCACCATTTCCTCTACCCACCTACTCATCCATCTAGCCTAGCCGTCTTAACTTATTCAAATTTATACCGTTTTCTTAAGACAATCATACTATATACAGTATTCTGCACATAGCTTTATCTTTTCCCAATTCCCTGTATTTCCCGGAGCTCTTTCCATAAAAGAATATATAATCACACCTCATTCTTTCATTTGACTCATTTTATTTTTTAATGTAGAAGTATTTTATCTATCTCTAAATATCTCACAATTGTAGTTTAAAAAGTGGTTATACAGTTTTATCTGAAATTTATAAGAGCTGTTATAGTGTTAAAAGTATAAAGACTTGGAAATCATGACCTTCAAGAGAAAGCCCCAAAAAAATATTTTTAATTTATTAGAGAACAGCAAATACAAGAAGAAAAAGAAGAAATAAGTATCTGCTTTGGACAAAAACCCTACCAACAGCTCTATTAGATCACACACAATGTAACAATCTTCTAAGAGTGTCTTTATATGTGAATTAGAAATACTAGTGAATTTTTTTACCAGTAAGTTTTAATAATAGTACTATTATACAATTATCATTTTTTAGAGTTTCACTTAAAATTTTCAATTAAGCATGCAAGAATTACTTTATAGGATTCTATTTATAATACTGCTTAAACCATGTATTTGTTTCAGGGCAATATTTGATATTAAAATGTGATAAGAATTTTAAAATTTATAAAAATATTATGCAAAATAAAATACAGGGCACTAGGTGGTGCTGTGGAACCTTCCAGATAAACTAACACTGCAAAGGTATGCATTTGACAAATTAGTTGTATGGTTGATTCTATATATTTAAATATACATTAAATATCTTTTATAGATAAAACAGTACACATAAATAAGAAGAGTAATATAATGAAAAAACAAAGTTGTGATAGATGACCTCTTTGAGGAAGATACAACCCCCTTTCAAAATCTCATACCCTAACTCCTGTGTTAAGCTATTAAAAAAATCTTTATATAATAAATGTCATTTTTGAGGCATGCTTGTCAATCAACTATTATTTTCATTTACCTTTAAAGCTATTTTTTTCATATAACTAAGAATTTAAAAGATAAGCAATTATGCCTCCTTGTCAAACAATTTTCTATTAGGTGATTTATTATATCACAGTATATATTGTGATCTTCTTGAGTTTTTCTATTTTCCCCAGACATGACTGCTTGCTGCAGAGTTACTAATTCAAATACTGACAGCCACCAGACTGGCAAGGCAAATGTACAGATTGGGCCACAAGTAAAATAATAGGAAGTAAGGACAACTTAGGAAACCCAGAGTATATGCATTCAAATTCAGATGAAAATAAATGCGCGCGCACACACACACACACACAACACAAGCCAAAAACAGCACATCTGTGGTCTGCATGTGATCTGTGGGCCACTCATCTGTGACCTCTAAGTCCAATATGTTCCTAACCATTTATCTATGAGTGACACATCTCAAAGATAACCTACGAATTTCAGTTCAAATGAAGGAGTGTAAATGCTTTTCAATTGTCCTTCTATAATGTTTAATCACTTATGTATGTCCTCCCTTAAAGAAAACAGAAAATATTAGTGATGTGGGAGAGAAACTGTAGTGGTCAAGAGCATTACCCGTCCACGATGAGCTGCTGGTTTAAAGAGAAGCACAGATTTAGCAGGTCTTTTTTTGTGGGCATGGTCTTCCTCTTCCCTGCAGGCACTTTCATGATTGTGAAATAAAATAATAAAGTACTTAATATTGAATTGATAGAAATACATGTTTAACATCAATGAAAAAAGGATAGAATTTATTCCCACTAGTAGTGATGGTGGAACTTAATATTATAGGTACAAGGTAAGAATGAAAATGAATTTTTAACAAATTCAGCAAAACTC
Source organism: Piliocolobus tephrosceles (assembly GCF_002776525.5). NCBI lineage: Eukaryota > Metazoa > Chordata > Mammalia > Primates > Cercopithecidae > Piliocolobus > Piliocolobus tephrosceles. Next base: position 43,587,462 of record NC_045436.1, on the reverse strand, counting down.
ATCTAAAGGAATTTTTTTAAACAAATTCAACAAATTAAACAAATTTTTAACAAATTCAACAAAGATCATCTAAAGGAATGTTGTTCTTCAAGTCTGTCAATGAGAGGAGCAAAACTCATTTTTAAATGATGCATCATTCCAAATGTTTTTAGCCGCCCTCAGAAAGCGTTTGTGTGCTACATAAGAAAATAAGATAAAATCATGTCATTTCTGAACTGGAAGAGAGCACAGAGATTAACAATCTCTCATTACTTTAGCTTCACCTCACAAATCAGTTCTTGAAAGATAAACACAGTTAAGCTTCAGTATCTAAGTGGGGTTTTGTCACAAAAAATGAAGTGACCTGATGCTAGCAGGAAGCTATGTAGAAATCACAGTTTACTTTGAATGGAGACTATGCCTTACAACAGTAACTAATGCAAAAATATCATGTTTCAAGAATTTTCAATATTGTCTAAACACTCACAGGAATCTCTACCAACACTAAAAATCATTTGAAATTTTTAGAGGGTTTAATGGGTTCAAACAGATATATGGAAGAAGCGGTGAAAAGCAGAACTAGATTAGAGCCACACTGTCTGAATTCTTTTCATTTCACTTGTAGACTACCTGAAATGCCATTTTGGATGCTGGTCTTTTTGGCTTAATGAGCATCTGCTTTAAAATTGCATGTTTTCTTCTGAAGTAGTAGTTTTCACGGTGTGGCCTGGGGACTTACGGGTTCCTAAGATGTTCTGGAGGGCACGGTGAGATAAAAACTACTTTCATTATAATACTAACACATTATTTGCCTTTTTACTCTCATTCTCTTGCAGTTATACAGTGGAGTTTTCCAGAGGCTACATGACATGTGATATCAAAAGAGATCTGATACAGAAGCAGATATGAGACACCAACAGTCTTATGTTAAGCCAGGCATTAAAGAGATTTGCAAAATGCAAAACAATAGTACTCTTCTCACTAGTTTTTCTTTTTGTTTGGGAACATATAGTGATATTTCACAAAAATGTGCAAATTTACATATGAAGTCATTATTTTTTAAATGGATTAATAATTTTCCAGCTTTAATTTCAAATATGGTCAATAGATAGATATCACCCAAAACAACAACCGTTCTCTCTGGTCCTCAGCAAATTTTAAGACTGTAAAGGAGTTCAAAAAGTTGGAGAACACTGTTCTGGAAGTAAGCTACTCACATCTTAGTCAATATGCTTTCCTCTAAATACTGAGATGAATCTGAAACTTCTATCTGAATGAAATTTGCTTAGAAGCAAGAAAGGTCAAGTATTTTGAAGCAAGAGGTACTTTTACGGGCAAGACTAGCTTGATGCAGAGAGATAAACAGTGGCATGGGAACCACAGGCCCAGGTGGAACAACCCAGGTAGAAGGAACAGAGAAGGAGTCAAGAGTGCAATGGCAAATGCTCTGATTTCTAAATTTAGCCTGAGACCAGTGCTACATCTAGGAAGGGGTCATTCTTCTCTACCTTCTCTTACCTCTTGTACTCTGGGAGACTACAACACAGTTTCCACACTGAAATGCAATCCTTCATTAGTTTCCCACTGGTCTTTAAAGACCAATATTATAACTGTGGTCTATAACATTCTGTATTATCTGCTCCTGCCTACATCTCCATCCTTCTCCATTCTCCACCTGGCTCTCTATATGCCAGCTACAGGGCCCTTGGTCTATTCTTGACCGGGCTATATTCACTTTCAACCTGCAGACATCAGCTTCCTTCAGTCATCAAGGAAGTCTTTCTGCCATTATAGATTCCCCTAAATATGCACTCTTATGGCACTATGCAAATATGCACTCCTTTATGGCATGCATCACAGTTTTAATTTTACATTTATTTGTGTGATTATTTCATTAATGCCTGTGTCTCCTCCACTAGGCTGTAAGCTTTATGAGGAGAGGGACCAAGCTTAGTTTTACTCTATCTTGTATTTCTCATACCTAGTGAAATGCTGGGGACATAATAGGAGCCCATTTAATATTTTTGAATGAAGAAATAAATGAATAATAGGTATTATTTATTAAGCATTCCTCCTAGACATTGTTCTTGCACTTTGCAAGTGTGATGTAATTTTGAAAAGAAGCCAATAGATAAGCACAATTATCATCCCTATTTACAGATGAAGAAACCAATGGACACAGAAGTTAGCTAATTTGCCCAAGGTAAGCTGCAATTTTTGAGGTCAGGATTTGGACTCTAACAGTTTGATTTTAGCACCCACAACTCTACACTGTAGTTCAGTTGTCTTACGGATGAAAAAGCATTTATGGGCCTAATCTCCATTTATAAGGTTGGAATTCAAAATTATTTGTCATAGAAATCAATGACTGATGTACAAACTAGGAAGCTAACGTACAAACTGATGACCAACTCTATTGGGGAACTGTGGAATATGCTCTGCAAGTAAGTAGTGCTAAGAAAACAACAACAACAAAAAACAACAAACAGCAATTTCATGTGAGAGCTTTGGTAGCTTTTTATGTTTCATTGGTTATAAGAGAAAAATACATATATATGCAAAATGTGTAATGTATTTTCTATAGGTATGAGGGCAGTCCAAGAAACAATGAGAAAAACAATGTCCTCTTCTGGATATCTAGAACCAGACAGTACATGTTAGGATTCAGAAAACCTTTTGATCTTCTGAGAAATTCTATTTTTGAAAAAGAAAGTCAATCAAGATAAAGCTATGAGCCTAAACTTTCAGAATTACATAGATACATGTCTCCCTTTCCAACTGGGTTTAATTTCAATTATAATTTTTCAGCTATATTTATTTTTCAGCTAATTTTGTTTCTATTAAATTGGTCATTTGAAATTACAAAACAGTTTCATGAGTATTTAAATGTGTAACATAATTGTAATCTATTTTTTCTATTATCACAGCATGCTTAAGAATATACCACGATATGAAAAACAAAATAAAGATCCAGGAAACCTATAAATTCTAACAATCTATCATCTAAAACCTAGCAAGCCATATCATTATTTTTATGTTTCAAGTCAATTTTATATTATTAGGATCTCTGTGATTTCATTCAACAAATAATTTTTGGATACCTACTCTATGATAGGCATACCCAAGAGGAGGGGGAAACAAAGATAAAGGTGGCCTGGTCTCTATCCTAAAAGATCTTATGGTCTAGTCACAGCAAACTAAAAAGGTAAAGGCCAGATAATGGGGTTAAGGGAAGTCTGCTTAGCTCACCCAACTGAGTGAGGGGTTTCAAAAGTTGTCACATCTAAACTAAGACCCAAATTATCAGTAAGAATGGCCCAGAGAAGGGTTGAGGTGGAAGGCACCTAAAAATGGTTTAGGGAATGGTGAGGGTCAGAACAGCATGTGTGAAAGGCCTGTAGACAAGGAATTGTGTTTGTGGTGCTTAGAGGAAAAGAAAGACAGGGCATAATGAATGGGACTTAATAAACACCATTCCCATGGCACCAATCTCTCACAAAAGCTTCATGAAAAGATAACCAGTTATATCTACCAGCCTTCTCATCTTCCAGGTAATCAAAGAAACAGAAAGGGCAATAAGATTATGAAATACCTCAAAAAGTGCTCTTAGGAAATTTAACTTTCCTCGTGCTAAAACTTTGTTTTTTTTTTTTTTTTTTTTTTTTTTTTTTTTTTAATTTTACTTGTAACCAAAATGTCAGCAAAACCGAACGTTACCAGTGCTGCTAAGTTGAGACACGGCTGGAGTGGAGGACAGGATTGTAAAGTTAGAATCTTAAGACTGTCCAAATCTTCTATGGCTGGCAAATGCTTTGTTCTCTGAAGAATATGTATTACTATAGTGAACTTATTCCTTCTGAAATTTTTCTTACTTAGCAAGGAGTTATTTCTATGCAAAAATGGAAATTCAAAGACCTAAAAACCCTCACTGTATAGTAATCTATTTTGTTTGTGTACTGGTGCTGTCTGCTTAGCCCCAAGTCATCAATTATGTATAGCAATGTACAGCTACAGCAGTAGCCAGTGTCCTGGGCCTGTCAGGGATTTCTTAAGAGGAACAAAAACACTTGATTGTATCTACTTTCAGAAAACACAGGATAGGTGAAAAGAGGAAGAGAATGAAAGAAAATATGAGTAATCCTCAATACATACATTGGCTTCTTATAATAAATGAAAAATAAATTTTAAAAAAGCACTTGAAACCAGAAATATAACTAGGAGAAAGCCTTGGATATAGATGCAAGAAAGGCTGACATTAGCGCATCAAAACTACACACTTTAGAATACAAATTCATTTCTTATATATTTGAGGAAAAATAACTAATGGGGGTCACCAAGCTCTAACCTCTCTGAACCAAATTCAATGGATCCAGTGTTTGCAACAAGGAGTAGTCACGTTACTTGAAATACAATGTTCTGTAATTACCAAACCTGGCTGGCTTCTGAGGTGAGAGTTTTCATTCTAAATGAATGAAGCATGTTTACAAACTGACCGGGGAGCACAAGGACTATAAAGATTAACATGAAGAAAATGCAATCTAAGATATCTTATGGAATTTTCCCTATTATACCAAACACAGCAAAAGCTTTCACTGGGATTTCAATAAATTTAGTTTTACACATTGCTGCAGAATTTAGTTATTCTCCCTTTCTCTAGTGGATAGCTGGTGTAGCAGCTGGTGTGTTGTGTATTTAAAACGTGTAAAAGAACTCCTGTTCTTTCTCAGTACCTACATAAATGTGCGTAAGAAAATTTGAAAAAAATGATTTACTTTAAGTAAAATGACTTTATTTCTTTTCCTGTAGGGTATTTGACAAGCTTTTAAACATCTAAGAGTCATGTTTTCAAAAAGCATACAGATTTCTTCTGGAGAAAACTACAGTACATAAAAACATATCATTTAAATTTATGTAAATTTTCCTGAACCACACATTCTTGAATGTATATCTTCATTGTTCAACACTCTCTGGGTAGAATTTTTAATGCCTGATTTTTATAAAATAATTTACTTGACATGTAAATATTGTGAGATAATCAAAGATATAATAATTTTCTATTACTTTAAAGAGTGTATAACAGTCGCACTTTGTCATTACTATACAGGTTAGATCACATGCCATATTAGGCAGCCAAATTCTATAAAATTGAAAGTGTATTTAAAAATCAACGCTGAGACATTGGGAAATGCCTGAAACAGATGAGAACCAAATCAATTCCCTTATTTCTTAGATTTAAAATGGGCATAATTTGCTGATCATTCACTGAAAGTGTAATTTAGCAAAATAGACCCCAATGAATGCTGAACTATATTTTCTCAGCTCTTATTCAAATGATTTTTGCTGGTTTTAATGTAAAAATTTCCAGCATATTTAAACACATTACAATTAGACCCACAACCCACCAAATTAACTACTTGTTACTAAGATAGTCCATTAAACAGACACTTCTCAAAAGAAGACATACAAGCAGCCAACAAATATGTGGGAAAAAAAAATGCTCAACATCAGCAATTATCAAAGAAATGCAAATCAAAACCACAATGAGACACCATTTCACACCAGTCAGACTGGCTATTATTAAAGTAAAAAAACAACAGTTGATGGTAAAGCTGCAGAGAAAAGGGAACACTTGTATTCTGTTGATGGGAATGTAAATTAGTTCAGCCACTGTGGAAAGCAGTTTGGAGACTCCTCAGAGAACTGAAAGCAGAACTACCATTCAACTCAGCAATCCCATTACTGGGTATACATCCAAAAAAATAAATAAATAAATTGTTCTACCAAGAAGACACATGCACAAGCATGTTCATTGCAGCACTATTCACAACAGTACAGACATGCAATCAATCTAGGTGTTCATCAACAGTGGATTAGATAAAGAAAATGTGGTACTTATATACTATAGAATACTATGCAGCCATAAAAAGAACAAAATCATGTTTTTTGCAGCAATGTGGATGCAGCTGGAGGCCATTATCCTAAGCAAATTCATGCAAGAACAGAAAACAAAATACTGCATACTCTCACTTACAAGTGCAAGCTAGATATTGGGTTCTCATGGACATAAAAATGGCAACAATAGACACTGGGGACTAACAGCAGGGACGAAGGAAGGGAGGCAAGTGTTGAAAAACTATTGGGTGCTATGCTCACTATCTGGGTAATGAGATCATTCATATCCCAAACCTCAGCATTATTTCATATACCCTAGTAACAGTCCTGTACATGTACCCTCACAAATCTAAAAAGTTGAAATTAAAAAAAATACATATATATATATACACACACACACAGTCTGTTAAAAAGACAAAGCTACAATTTGATGACTATTATTATTTAATTTATTGATATTCATATTTTGGTTCTCATGCATACTTAAATATTTTGTAAATTCAGGGAGAAACTGAGTTGAGACCATTTAAAAACCTTTTACTATGAATTTATAAGTTTACATTTATTACATGCAAAATGTGAAGAAAAGTTTCAGTTTCCTGTTTACTAAGTGAAAGGTGTTTTACATAAATTATCTCACTTACTCCTTAATCTAATATATTATTAACTATTGCTCAAAAAGGTAAATAACTTGTCCAAGGGTCATATGACTACTGAGAGATCCTCGTGTAACTTTGTCACTCAATTGCATTTGACAGTTTCCTTCCTGAAACACTTAGTTCATTGGATTCTAGAATATTGCATTCTACTCTTTTACCTTCTTCCCCTAGATCTTCCTCCCTCACTTATTCAAGTCTTTTATAAGGCTTCCACAACTGTCCTATGTACGACAGACACACACACACACACACACACACTCCCTGTCTTCTCTCCTCTACTTCCTATTGGTGTTATCTTGCTTTGTTTTTGTTCACACCACTTAACATTATAGTTATTTGCTTATTGTCCATTTATGCAAGTGTTCTCTTACCTGTATTCCCCAAATAAGCTCCACACGGGATTTTTTTTTTTTTTGTCTTTTTCTCCCTGCATTCTCAATATCTACAACAGTGCTTGGCACAAAATAAGCCTTCAATCAACTTGTTGAATCAACAAATGGCTAGAAGTTGTAGAGCTGGGGTTTTAATCAAGGTCTTACTAACTCTAGTCCTATGCTTAATTTATAACACTATACCTGGCTTAATTTCAAATACTGTATACCTTTATTGAAAGTTTCCAAAGAATAAACTTGCAAGGAAACAACACATCTTTATAATGAATCCTATAGCCCTAGTCCTCTTTGCTCTACCCAAAGCCTATAAGTAAAGAAAGCTGCTTTGCTCAATGAAAGAGGATGAGAGGTACATCACCCATGAAGAAAAAAGAAACTAACACTTATTAAGCATTTACTTTGTTCTGAGTAGTACAGTATCATATGTTTGTATGTGCATTGTGTATATTTGCATGTGTATATTTCTGTATGTGCATAATTCATTTCTATTTTATTCCCATGGCAGTAATATAAAGCAGGTAATATTTATTCCTTATTTTTAAGTGGAAACAAGAGACTTACAGAGTTACCAGGAAGTTCCAATAATTTTTGCACATGGGAATGTATATGTATATATGTGCATGATAAAACCTATATTTCCCAATCTTCATTTTCTAGCTAAAATATTTTTGAGTGGAATACTTAAGGAATAAAAACAACTGTGCAGCATTTAATACTACAGAAAGCTTCTTTACATTCAGGAATGCCTCAAGTAACTGGCAAAAAAGGCAAAGCAAATAAAATGATTACTTCTCTTTCTAGGCAGGAACCACTCATCATCTACCTTAAAACAATAATCATGCTCTACCATAAGTCCATTATCTACTTTCAAGTAATACATGAAAGGTAGAAGTAAGATTGGTAAGAGCAACTTATTTGATGAGAGCTATCATTAAACCATGGAAATTCAATTCCCTCTCCAAGGTTGTTTCTACCCAAGGTAAGAGAGGGGAGCTTCAGAGAATCACTTGAAGAATGTGTCCCCTGGAATTTGGGGAAAAAGGAAAGAGCACCAGGAAGTGAGGCATGATTCCCTCCAGGAGAGTCCTGAAGCTGAGAGGCTGGAAGGGTTGAGAAGGGCTGCAAGTTCTCCCTTGGCCAGGCAAAGACGTGGCAGTTTTTCTATGGGTCAAGTAACCCAAAAAAGAGAAAAGGACTTGAGTCATCCTGACCAGACCTCCCACTAGAGAGGTCACTAGGAGCCAAGAGCTGTGACTAGAGTTCTTAGAGGGATCATTGTTCATGCCTAATATTGTATTAGGATGCTCCTAATGAACCATGATCACTGAAAAACCCACAGAAGCATCCCCACAAAAAAAAAAAAAAAAAAAAAAGAGTGAGCTTTTGGAGATATGCCACACTCAGAAGACATCAAAGATAGATTACAACTCGAGACACATGACGCTTTTCCAACTCTTCTCTAATCCCTCTTTCCCCCATGTATCTGATCCTAGAAGGGACAAAATAGTGCTACAAGAATGGGGAGGAGGTAGACCAAGGATGAGGGAAGAAACTTATAATTCTCCTTTCCCTACTATAGATTATTGATTGTGAATTGATGTGGGAGGGAAAGAAAAAGGAAAAGCTTTTAGCTGGATGAGAAACTGAAGTTTTGGCATTAGACTAGGCTTTTTTGTTTATTGAAGTATAATATAGTATAAAATTTTACATATATATCTTATACATACATACAAATACCTGGGTAACCATCACCCAAATCCAAATATAAAACATTTTCTAGTACTTCAGGAAAATCCCTCCAAGTCAATATTCACTCTGCCAAAGGTACCATTATTTGGACTTTTGTCCCCACAGGTTAATTTTTCTTATTTGAGTTTCATATACATGAAATCATGCATAAGAACTCTCTTAATGCCTGCCTTCTTTTACTTAGTATTATTAATACATCTGTGATAGCTAATCATATTTTTGTGTGGAGCGGTAGCTCAGCTTTTCCATTCATATTTTGTTGTAATGTATGAATATCCCATGATTTATTTATCCTTTCTCCTGATGACGGACATTTGAATTTTTTTCATTTTGGTTTACACACATAAAAAGGTTGCTACAAACATTCCTGAAGATGTATTTTGATGAACATTTGCATTCATTCTGTTGGATACAACACCTGAGAGTAGAACTCCTAAGTGATAGGGTAGGCATATGTTTAACATTAGTAGATACAGCCAAACAATTTCCCAAAGTACTTGAACCATTTACCATTCACTCCTACCAGCAATGTATTAGAATTCCAGTTACTAGACATCTGCTTTAATACTTATTAGTGACAATCTTTTAAAAATTTAGTCATTTTGATACATGTGTGGCAGTTTTATTGTGGCTTTAATTTGCATTTTACTGGTGACTTATGGTGTTGAGCCCCTTTTTATATGCTTATTGGAGATTTAGATATTATTTATTATGAAATACCTATTCAAATCTTTGCCCACTTTTTATTGTGTCACCTATTTTTATTGATTTGTGAGAGTTATTTATATAGTTTGGGTAGAAGCACTTGTTGGATATCTGACAAAGGATGTGTGTATTCTAAATAACTTCTTGGATTCTGTGGCTTGCCTTTTATTCTCTTAATGGTGGCTTTCAATAAACAGATGTTTTTAATTTTAATGAAATTCAATTAATCAATATCTTCATATATGGCTATGTTTTTGTGACTTAAAACAAAACATGTTCACCTTATGTTCACGTATATTTTTTTCTAGTGTACTGAATTTTTTATTACCTGAAAGTGACTGGAAAAACTATAGGTTTATTCTAATATTTTATCAAAAAAGGAGAAGAAATGAATTCACAGAGGAAGCGTAAAGGGGTGTTAAGGAGTGACAGTAATATTGCTTTCTGCTCAAACCCAATAGCATCTAGCTCATTTAATAAATCTTATATTTGACTTGACTATGAAGACTAATTTGAGAAGTAAGTATATCATGCCTTTTAAAAAAGTGAACAATCCTCTTAAGTGAGTATGTGAGGCACTCCTGATTTAATAGCTAAGTTGATTATAGATATGACATAATCAGAAGAATTTCCATTATTGAATATATATTGAATATCCTATGGTAATCCACCCAGTGATGTACTTCTATTATAATTTGATTTTCTTAGACATGGTATTTGCTATTAGAGTTTGTCTATCTTGGTGAAAAGATGCTGGTCAGAAAGTTAGAAGTGTTTTCAGTGCCACTCTGTCACTACCTAGTAATGACTCATCCATAGCCACAGAGCTGAATTTTCACAGCTGTACATTACCGGGTTGGATTCGGATTTCTAACCTGTTCTTCTGTACCCACCTAATAGCCCAAAACTAGGAACGTAAGCATCATTCTTAACTCCTCTCCCTCTCACCTGCTACATCTAATCAACTTACCAAAGACTCTCTATCTCTTAAGTAACTTTTGAATATACATTTGCTTCTCCTTATTCTCACTGCCACTACCTTACTCTAAGCCACTGTTGTTTTTCCTCTGAATCAGTGTACCAACTTCCTAATTAGTCTCCAAACTCCAGTCTAGCCCTGCTCCAATCCACTTTCCACATAGTCAGAATGGACCCTCTAAGTTGATAATAGCTAGCTTTTCAGCAACACTTATTCTGTGCTTGATTCTTTATAAGCTTGATCACATTTAATATTAAAAATATCTTGAGAAGAAGGCACCTTCTTCTTCTCCTTCTCCTTCTTCTTCTCTCTGAGACAGGGTCTTGCTCTGTTGTCCAGGCTGGAGTGCACTGGTACAATCATAGCTCACTGCAACTTCAAACTCTTGGGCTCAAAATATCCTCCTGCCTCAGCCTTCTGAGTAACTGGAAACACAGGCAGGCAACACCACATCTGGCTACTTTTTTTTTTCTTAGTAGAGACAAGGTCTTGCTACATTACCCAAGTTGGTTGCAAACTTCTTAGCTCAAGCAATCCTCTCTCCTCAGCCTCACAAAGTGCTGGGATTATACGCATGAGCCACCATGCCCAGTCTCTCTTTCTTTTTAAATGAAGTCACTGAAGCTTAAGGAGGAAGAGTACTTTCCCAAGTTCATTTAGCAAGAAAGAAGTAAAGTAGGAGTCAAAGCCTGGTAGTTGGTCTTCAGAGCTTAAGAGTCAACAACTACACAAATCTGATCAGGTCACCCCCCGGCTTACCTATAAGTTCAATGAACTTATTCTCTGGGCTGGGCCTCTGTGCATGCTGTTCCCTCTACTAGGAACATGTATTTTCTTCTCTCTACTCCCTACAACCCCTCTCCTTATCTTTCATGTATCAGCACTCCTGAGGTCCCTAGAGTGGATTAAAGTCTTTAACATATCTTCTCCTATCATAGCATTTATCACATTACATTATTATACTTGTCTTCTCCACTAGATGAAAACTCTGAGGAAGCAGGGCAATCTATCTTGCTTCTTATTGTTCTATGGCACTCATATAATGCCAAACTTGTGGTATGCACTCAACAAATATTACTTAAAGTTAAAAATGTTGGCAAAATATTTTGTGATTTATTGTTCAATGAGAAATATAACAGATAATCAAAATGCAAAATAAACCATCAAATAAAAATTATATTCTTTTATAATATAGCTTCTAAATAGATCATCAAGAAGGTTGTAGAAACATGTAGAGAGTGTCAGACTTGTCTGGTAATCCAGGAAATTCTCCTTTATCTTCTCAAAGTCCACCAGGGCCATTTATCTAGAAGGCTGCAAGAATTGCAGTATTGCTGGGCTTATGGCACCCCCTAGTGCTGAAATGGCTGCAGTGAGCACCGACACAGGTTGCAAAACTCCTTTGATTTCCTGGAAAGCCCTCTCAAGAAGGATGAGTACAAACAAGTCCATACTGTGAAGAATGGAATAAGTATCTAAATCTTTAATGCTCAGACATGGATAAATGTCCACAAGCATCAAAAACTTCCAGCAAAATATGACATCAACAAACAGACTAAATAAGGCACCAGTGACCAATTCTGGAGTGATGGAGATATGTGACCTCTCAGACATGGAATTTAAAACAGCTGTCTTCAGGAAGCTTAATGAACTTCAACATAACACCTGAGAAGAAATTCAGAATTCTATTAGAGAAATTTAACAAAGAGATTGACATTCTTTTAAAAATCAAGCAAAAATTCTGGAGCTGAAAAATTTGATTGACAAACTGAAAAACATATCAGAGTCTCTCAACAGCAGAATTGATCCAGCAGAAGCAAGAATTAGTTAGCTTGAAGACAGGGTATATAAAAATACACAGCCAGAAAAGGAAAAATAAAAAAGAATGAAGTATGTCTACAAGACAAAGAAAATAGCCTCAAAAGGGCAAATCAAATCTAAGAATCATTGGCCTTAAGAGGCTGTAGAGAAAGAAATCAGGGTAGAATGTTTATTCAAAGAAATAATAATAAAGAACTTATCCTAGAGAAATATATTAATATCCAGGTAGAGGAAGGTCAAAGAACACCAAGCAGATTGACCCTAAATAAGACTACTCCAAGACATATAATAATCCAACTCTCAAAGGTCAAAGAAAAACAAAGGATGCTAACAGCAGCAAGAGAAAAGAGGCAGATAACATATAAATGATCCCTGATATGTCCGGCAGCAGACTTCTCCATGAAAACCTTACAGGCCAGGAGGGAGTGGGATGACATATTCAAAATGCTGAAGGAAAAAAAAATTCAACCTATAATACTATACACAGCAAAATTATCTTTCAAACACGAAGAACAAATAATGTAGTAAATGTAAGTACACAGACAAATACAGAATAATAATGTAAACCTCTCATATCTTTAGTAGAATGAATAATATAAAAATCTATTAAAAATAGATTAAATATAATAAAAATAACTACAATAATTTGATAAGAAATAGACAATATAATAAGATCTAGGGACAACAAAAAGTCAAAATGTGAAATGAATGGAGTTAAAGCATGAGATTTTTAATTTTTTTCCTTGTTTTTTTCTTTTCTTTGTGATTAAAGTTTTCATCATTTTAAAATAATTGGTTACATTATTTGCAAGCCTCATGCTAAACACAAAGCAAAAATCTATAACAGATACACAAAAAATAAAAAGCAAGAAATTAAAACATACTGTGAGAGAAAAATTACTTATACACCAAAGAAAACAGAAAGAAAGTAAAAAAAAAAAAAAAAAAAAAGATAGGACCAATGAAACTACCAGAAACCACATAACAAAGAAGCGGTTGTAAGTTCTACCTATAAATAATAACATTGAATGTAAATGGACCAAATTCTCCAATCAAAAGACAGAGTGGCTAAGTAGATTTTTAAAAACAAGACCCAACTATATGCTGCCTACAAAAAACTCAATTCACCTATAAAGACACACGTAGACTGAAAATGAAGGGATTGAAAAAGATATTCTGTGCAAATGTAAATGAATAAAGAGCAGGAGTAACTATACTTTTATCAGTTAAATAGATTTCAAGATAAAAATGGTATAAAGAGACAAAGAAGGTCATTATATAAGGATAAAGGAGTCAATTCAGCAAGAGAATATAGCAATTGTCTATCTATATGCACTCAACACAGCATCCAGATATATTAAGCAAATATTATTAGAGCTAAAGAGAGAGACAGATCCCAATACAATAATAGCTGGGGACTTCAACACCCTACTTTCAGCAGTGAACACATCATTCAGACAGAAAACCAACAAAGTAATATCAATCTGCACTACACACCGAATGGACCTAATGGACATCTACAGAACATTTCATTCAACAGCTGTAGAACATACCTTCTTCTCCTCAGTACATGAAACATTTCAAAGAATAGACCATGTGGCAGGTCACAAACAAATCTCAAATAATTTTTAAAAATGAAATCATATGAATTATCTTTTCTGACCACAGTGGAATAAAACTAGAAATGAATAAAATGAGGAACTTGGAAACTAGACAAATACATGGAAAGTAAACGATATGCTCATGAACAATCACTGGGTCAATGAAGAAATTAAGGAAATTGAAAAATTTCTTGAAACAAATGAAAATGAGAACATAAACATACCAGTACCTGTGACATACAACAAAAGCACCACTAAGAGGGAAGTTTATAGCAATAAACACCTACATCAAACAAGGAGAAAAGCTTCAAATAAGTAACTTAACAATGTCTCTTAAAGAACTAAAAAGGCAAGAGCACACCAAACACAAAATTAATAGAGGAAAAGAAAAAATAAAAATCAAAGCAGAAATAAATAAAATAGAGACTAAAAAGTACAAAAGATCAACAAAACAAAAAGTTGGTTCTTTTGAAAAGATAAACAAAATTAACAAAACCTTTAGCTAGACTAAGAAAAAAAGAGAGAAGACCAAAATAAATAAAATTAGAGACAAAAAGGTTATATTACCACTGATACCATAAAAATTTGAAGGATTATTAGAGATACTACAAGCAACTCTATGCCAAAAACTTGGAAAACCTAGAAGAAATGGATTAATTCCTAGATACATACAACCTATCAAGGTTAAACCATGAAGAAATAAAAAACCTGAATAGACCAAACACAAGTAATGAGATTGAAGCTGTAAGACAATGTCTCCCATCACAGAAAAGCCTAGGACCTGATGACTTCACTGCTGAATTTTACCAAACATGAAAAGAACTAAGACCCATCCTACTCAAACTATTCTGAAAAATTGAGAGGAAGAATGGATTTGCAGAGTATGGATGGAAATGGAGGACATTATGATAAGTGAAATAAGCCAAGTCAGAAAGACAAATGTTGCATGTTCTCTGACTCATGTGGGGGCTATAAAAAAATGAACTCAAGGAGATAGCAGAGTGATGGTTCCCAGAGGCAGGAAAAGCAGTGAAGAGGAAGGAATAAAGAGGGATTGGTTAATAGGTGCAAAAAATACAGTTATCTTATTTCTTCCAAGACCTAGAGTTCAGTAGCACAAATAGGGCAACTATAGCTAGAAATTATTTATTGTACATTTCAAAATAACTAAAAGAGTAAAATTGGGATGTTCCTAACACAAAGCAACAAAAAATACTTGGAATGATGGGTATCCCAATTACCCTGATTTGATCATTACACGTTGTATGCTTGTAAAAAAAAATCATAGGTACCCCATAAATATATACAACTATTACATATCTATAAAAGTTAAAAATTAAAAGAATTTACCAATACACAGAAGCCCCTTTCATTTCCCTTTTTAATTCTACTCTCATCAGAGAGTATCTAATGAGATAGACCACCCAAAAAGCAGACTGCCAATCCTGAAGAGCAATTTAAATCATGAGGTCCATGAACTGATCAAAGTATCAAAGAAATCTGAAATTCTACTGCTGATTACTATGTTATATATTATGACCACATAAGACTCAGTAAGTATAGAAAATACAGAGTTCTACAAAAATTATTGTTTATATTAATTATATCTTTTGTACTCATATAAGGCACAGAGCAAAACACCACCTTTTATTTACATAAACACTGAATATAATTAGTAATACCACAAATATTTGCTTTCTTTTTGTCAAGTATCTATATTGGATTTGCATTTTTAATTTTTATCTGGATACTTAACTTTCTAAGATTCAGTAAAAATCACATAGATACTACATCAAAGTATTATTTTAGTACAGCATGATTGATAGTAGCTGACTTTATGACTGCACTGTACATTAAAGTTTACCTCTACTTAAAGCACAGTTAACTGCAGTTTTGGCATTAATTAAATTCAGGCTTAGAGGTTTAATTAGTTAGAACTGTCTTACTATTAAAAAACAATGCTTCAATATTACTA
This sequence comes from Piliocolobus tephrosceles, assembly GCF_002776525.5. Taxonomy (NCBI): domain Eukaryota; kingdom Metazoa; phylum Chordata; class Mammalia; order Primates; family Cercopithecidae; genus Piliocolobus; species Piliocolobus tephrosceles. The sequence continues at coordinate 43,571,710 of NC_045436.1, read as the reverse complement.
CACTTAATGGTAAAGAAAGGGAGAGATGGTTACCAAGTTAATACTTGAAAGTTCTGCTTAGGCTTTATAAGATAAATAGGTATATATTTACTGTTCCTCAATATTTAGCAATTTTACTTAAATGAAGCAATATAGTAGGCACTCAAATACTGGAGACAAACAGGTCTATTTGAGTCTCAGACTATTTTCTACCAGCCATGAGAACTTGGACAAGTTACTTAATGCCCTTTGTTCTCTTCAGCAGGGGTCCCCAAGCCCTGGGCAGTGGACAAACCAGTCTGTGGCCTGTTAGGAACTTGGCCGCACTGCAGGAGGTGAGTGGTAGGCCAGTGAGCATTACTGCCTGAGCTCTGCCTCCTGTTATATCAGCTGCAGCATTACATTCTCATAGAAGCATGAACCCTCTTGTGAACTGCACATGTGAGAAATCTATGTTGTGTGCTCCTTATGAGAATCTAATGCCTGATGATCTGAGGTAAAACAGTTTCAGATCAAAACCCATCGCATTCCCTACCCACCAGCCTCACCCCATGGAAAAATTAGCTTCTACAAAACCAGTCCAACCAGTGCCAAAAAGGTTGGGAACTGCTGCTTTTCAGTAAAAGTCAGATAATACAGTTTTACATCTCTTATCCAAAAATCCTGAGGCCAGATGGGTTTCAAATTTTTCAGAATTTTTTAAGGGTATATGTATTATGTAACCATCCCAGTAGGATACAAGGAAGCACTCCATAATCAAACACCTTACACTCTGTAGCAGGACTTATTAGTATTCATACTTAATGAGACATATACATAATAAAAACAGCCTTATGTCATTTCAGGTCAGATATTGCCCTGACCCAAACACTTGCCGTTTTTCTCTAGTCTTCCAGATTTTTTCAGTTTTTGAATGTGGAAAGGAGTAGAAGACCTCTCATGTCTACTTCTTGGGGCTGCTGTAAATATCAAATGATAAAATACATGTAGAGTACACAGCCATACTAAGCCAGACTTAGCTGCCAATGTTTTCTTGGTCATCGACATTATTATAATTCTGAAAGACTAGAAAATACATAAAGTTGTTAAAAGTGATGGCTGCTCACTGATGAAATTCTAAGTAAATTTTATCTTGTCTATAATTTCTATATTTTATAAATTTGATGTAATAGACATTTACTATTTTTATAATAAAACAGCTTTATTGAACTTAAAAAGTATTTATTTTCCCTTCATTTGGAAATATTTACTTTAAGTCACTGCAGGTCCTTACAGATCCTTTTTTTGGTCTTGCCTTTTCCTTTATCACACAAACAAAAATTATTCTGAGTTTTCTGCTTTGAAAATGTTCTTGGGTTATACATTCATTAGGGGTAAAGAAACTTCTATTCCAATTTAGATTTTTTTTTCTTCTGCCCAAGCAATAAGCAAGTTTTTTAAATTTATTTTATTTATTTACTTTTTTACCATTCATCATGGGTTGGCTCATCTACAAGGCATTTCTTCAGCTCACAAGTTACTGGAATAATGTATAGATCTGTGAGCTGTTAGATAGCATAACAGTAAGATATCAAGATGAATACCAAAATTCTCACATTAGTTCTTCTAACACAGATAGTCTCTTCTTTCATAAAAGAGTATGTTAAAGTGGTAACTAAAACCCAGAGCCCAAAACAACAAAACAAAACAAAAAAATCTCTGTTGAGGCTCTACCTATTATTGTCCAGTGCAGTGCTGTCCAATAGAACTTTCTGTAATGACATGTTCTATTATATGCAGTGTTCCATACAATAGCCACTAGCCACATGTAGCTATTAAGCACTTGAAAGGTGGCTAGTGCAACTAAGGAAAGAAATTCTAAATTTTATTTAATTTTTTAATTAATTTAAATTTAAATTTAATTAGCCACATGTGGCTACTTATAAATGTATTAGAGAGTACAGGTTCACAAAACCCCAATTGTTTATGCAGTCCTTTTCAATGGAGACACTGAATGCCAGTTCTATTTTTAAACTATCTGTAATGTTTTCCATGTAGTGAAATTTAAGAGGTCTTTTCTACAATCTTGCTTGAAAAGAATCATTTAAAATATAAATTGTGAGAGCTCCCAAGAATTCAAGTCTCTGCTTCATTGTTCCATGTGTTGGGTATTGACTTAAGAACTCATCGCTTTATCCAACATTTGTGCTTCTGTTTATTCAGTAGTTATTTATACTCTTCTACCAACCCTACCTTACCAATGTGTCTAATAAATAAATATTCACAAAGTGACTTCAGGCAGACAAACATTAAAAACAAAACAACAACAAAACAATGAATAGCTGATAACGAATGAGCCTTCAATCAAATAACAATAGCAAGTGACAAAGGCAATTTTAAAATTATCACAGTCAAAAACATTCCTTTAAATTCCACCTCAGGATACTGACCCTCCTGCTCAGTCCTAAAAACTTGTCTTGGAACAATCCCGAAAGCTCTGTTTCCGCATTCATTATAATGCAGCTCAGAATTAACACTGCCAGTCTCCTTTCTAATCAATTATGCATTCAGATGTCCAGCGTTTCTTTGGAGCCCCTTACCTCCACACCAGAGTTGTTTAAGACATGACACATGCATGCGTACTTTTTAGAATAAAAAGAGGACTTTAAGCAGGTTTTAACACTAAATGAGAACCAGGGTAAGAGCAGAGAAATCATCCCTTTCAGTCAAGGTTGGGCTTCCGGCAAGCTGCAGGCAGTACACAGCATGAGAGTATCTGGCTGCAGAAAATGCCCATGTGTTGACAGCTGAATAAGAGTTTGAAAGCTTAACACAGTACAAATGTTCTGTCAATGGTACATTGCTTTACTTAACTAGACTGCCAAAAATCTCCACAGCTGTTGACAACTAATCACATGAAACTAATTCATTCTTGGCTTTGACATTAAATTAGCAAGTTATTATTTTTACATAGGTAGTAACCCTGCACTGATTTGATTAACTGCAGAAAACAAAGGAACATTTTGTCCAGCCTAAAACTTCAAATAAGAAAGGCTTAAAAACCATAAAAGAACACAACTTGTGCCGTTTCCTTCCTTCATGAACAAACCCACTAGTTATTAAATTGGCTTTGAGTAACATCTTTTTATCAAGGGTATATTCAATTTCTGTCACAAGTGAAAGTTCTCCAAATGGACAGTTTCCCTAGAAGTATAAATATTCAAAATAACCTGGGAGAAAATGATAATTCGTAAGTGACAACTCCTACTAGTCAGTGTCTAGAGTCACATGTAAAAACAAAGACACTGTAGTCTATGAAAGTGCTTTCAGTATTAACCTTTGGTGTTTAGGAACTTTAAAGCTTTTCCTAGGCATCTCAGTTTTAAGTAAATAATGACAAATTATTTTTAGAACTAGCCTATATTAATCTTCCTTTTCACTTGAATACCTGCAACACCTATCGGGCGCACTTACTCAGTTACTTACTTGTCTATCTTCTATTATAACTTCCTATTCATGATGAGTATCACCAAAATGAGAAAGCAAGCCACTGAGGACAGGGACTACATCTCTTATATATTCCTCCAGCAGGTATAAGGAGTATGGACCCTCGGGTCAGACACCCTGGGTTCAAATCTTGCTCTACCACTTACCATCTGTGTGACCCTAAACAAGTTATCTAACCTCTCTGAGCTTCAGCTTCCTCAGTAAAACGGGGATAACAACTTCTCCAAAAGTTAGTGTTATTGTGAGGATTAAATAAATTTGTACATATTAATTGCATTCTACAGAATCTGGCCTTTAGTAAGCACTCAGGAACTATTGGTTAACATTATTATCATTAGTCTTTTTGGACAACTATATGTAAACATAAAACAGCTTTATTTATAAATATCAGAGGTCAAGGTGAATAGAAGCAAACAGCCTGATGAAACAGATGGATTATCTCCCTTTGAATATTTCTTTACTGGTAATATTGACTGGTAGATCCTACTATCATAAATGATGATTCAATGAACTTTCACCTTGTGATTCCTTTAACATGAGGGATCTCCAGCAGACAAATGACGCTCACTCCTAAGACCTGATTACTGATAGAACAGAAAATGAGTAATGTTAGAGGCATTATCTTCGTTATTACAGCAAATGCTTTATTCCATAACATAGCTCAGGAATCCTAATATTAACATATCTCATAGCAATCAATCATATTCCATTTTGATTTTCACATCTTTGTGAAATATCAAAGGATACTATAAGCATACAACTTAATTGTACAGACTGCTGATGTGAACAATAATGCCATTAGTGGGCCCACAAAGCTAAATCAGCAGTATCACATCTGAAAATAAAAAATGTTGGAATTCTGCAGAAAAACAGTTAACCTACCAATTTAAACAAGATAAAAACACTAAAAATAATTTGCAAAACAATTTTCTTTATGCATTCAATAAATATGTGTCAGAATAAACAAAAATCACAGAAGCTGAAAGAAAAAAATCAATTAAAATAAATGCACAGGGCATGACAGAGAATTATTTCTGGCAGTTATTTGATATAATATGGTTAATATTTCTAGTCAGTCAAATTAACACAATTTTGCCACTGTAGATTTACAGTCACAAAATGCATGCTCCCAAGAGGATTGATCCAAGAATCAGAGTAACAAATTCCTTTTGGTATAGAACAACTTGACCATTCTCTTCTGAACACAAGTAATAAAAAAATCATCCTTCAGAAGAAAAATTAATTTGCTGTACATTCGCATTTGGCCATCTTTCTCTCCTTGATTTCTCCTTCAAAGTCCTTGGATAGAAATCAGTCCTTTTATCGCTCCATTTGTATCAACAGATATGCTTTTCTTTCTTATCGGTCTGCCTATTCATATCATGTGTACTCTGCCATGTTATTGATTGAAAGAAGCTCAGGCAAGGTGGTGTCAGCTTATATTCCTAAAGGGAGTCCCCTGAGCAGATTGGGGAGGCACTTAAGGTCAAATCAGATTGTCTGTGTTCCTACACTAAACTTCAGGGCACAAAGAAGAATATAGAGTTCTCAAGCATGCAAAACAAATACCAGCATTCGGCCTTTTTTATCTTCCACCACAGCGCTCAGAGGTACTTTTCATAGAAGAAAATTTGGCTCAGTAAAAACAAAAATTATTTTAAACCACTCTTCTTACTTTCTTTGTCTCTCTTATTTATGTTTCCAAAATGTTTACTCCAAAAAGAGAAATCATAAGGTAAATAAAGTCACTAAATCACATCATGTCTAGAGAGTGAAGATCTAGTAATTACCCTCAGAGTTTAATTGGGCATTTTCCTGATGACTTGAGATATAATCTGTACATTCTGAAGAAGGAGAAAGTAAAGTTAACCCCATTTGCCAAGGGTGTGCTTAGCAGCACCATAAAAATTCCCCAGATCTGGTTCATGGAAGAACCTCAGAATTCACTCATCAAACACTTTTCAGAGCACATATTATATGTACAGCACTTTTTTGAGAACTAGGGCTTCAAAGATAGATATGCTTCTTGCCCACAGGGAATTCACAATTCATTATCTTACAATGTGATATGTACTCTGATATGACAGAACCATGTGTCATGGCATAAAAATCTTGGGAGCTAGATAGATTAGGGTTCAAATCTGCTTTCACCAAATATTGGGGGCACCAGCAAAAGGCATCTACCTTCTTGTACTTCATTTTACTTGCATTATAACATAGACATGATGTTATTTACCTTACAGGGCACCTGCCCTTGTTAGATGGTTAATAATTATTCATTTGCTTGTTTGCTTTCTTCCTTGTATACAAAGTCAAGAACAATTCATCTCATCTAAAGGCAGTGAAGATGATGAGAGAGGGGGCCAAATAAATGATAGAGTTGATGCTGGGCCTCGTGGAACAAGTAGGATTTTAGAGAGAAGAATGAAAACCGAGGGATTCTTAGCAAAGGGTGGCATCATGAGAAAAGGAACGGAGTTCTAAAAAGTACATGATATGTTTAGAGAAAGCAGAACAAAGTGGCTGAGGACATAATTTCAGAGTTAGCCTGCCAGAGCTGGGATCATGGTTCTGCTGCCTCCTAGGAGTGACCTGGGGTGAATAAACTGCCTAGTTGGTGCTTCTCTTTCTTCATGTGTTTTGTCCACATAATAGTACCTATGTCAAAGGATGTATTGAGGATTAAATGGAGATTTTTAACATATATTAAAACAGGGCCTCACCTATAGTAAGTATTACTGCTACTGTTGTCAGAGCTATTATTAATAGAGACCTATTACTATTATTAGAGAAGTCCAGATGGTTGGGGATGGCTCAAGCATAAGGAAATGAAGTAAGTGTGAGTTATCAGAGTGGTATTTCTAATTCTACCATTTGACTCCCAGTCATCTTAGTATCCTGGAAGCAATGTTTTATGTCAAATGGGTGAATGGGTTACTTCTATCTGGATGTTCTTGTCTCTTACTATTGCTAAATATATGCATCAGAATCCCTTGGGGAATCTGATAAAAATCAGGACTTCCTGAGCCTAAACTAGAAATTCTTATTCATTTAATGTAGAGCTGAGAATTTTTTTTTTTTTTTTTTTTTTTTTTTTTTAAGCACAGTTACAAAGCTGGCTGGGTGTAGTAGCTTATGCTGATAATCCTAGCACTTAGGGAGGCTGAGGTGGGCAGATTGCTTGAGTTCAGGAGTTCAAGCCTAGCCTGGGCAACATGGAGACACCCTATCTCTACAAAAAATACAAAAATCAGCTGGACATGGTGGCATACACCTGTAGTCCAAGCTACTCAGGAGGGTGAGGTGGCAGGAACACTTGAATCTGGGTGGTCAAGGCTACAGTGAGCTGTGATTGCACCACTGAACTCTAGCCTGGGTGACAGAAGGAAACGCTGTTTAAAAAAAAAAAAAAAATGCTTCCCAAGTGATTCTGATGAACACCCAAATTTAAAGAACTTTGTTCTAGCCTTCTCAGAAGTCAGGTCAATATGTTTTAATCATATTGCCCACTGAGTAAAATAATACTTAGCTTATCTAATAATAACAGATTCGTAAAATCACTAGCCTCCTTTTTATTTTTAATCTTAACAAAACACTGATTCATTTAAATAAGGCATTAATAAGATTATGTTTTCCTTCTTAATTAGTTACTGAAATATTTTGCAGAGAGGATGGCATAAAGGAGCAGGGAATAGAAGAATGCCAGAGAAGCACATTAACTTAATGTTTCATCAAATATTAAAAAGTAACATCTTTTGGATTAAATAAGTTGTTTAGCTATTATTTATTCTCAGTTACATTTAGCAATATACATTATGAAATAATACATCCAAGTGAATCATCCAGGTTTCAACATTATTACTACTAGGACAATTTAAATTTTGATTTGCTAGAATCCATTTGTTCCTTCAGGAGCTCTGTCTTGAAGAATATCAGTCAGCCACATCAGAGAGCCCTATTTGCTTCATGAAATAATGGTTTATTTCATTAAAATCATTTGTAGCTTCTTAATGCACCTAAGGGTTTGTTGACCATTATTCTACAGAAAGGCCTGAAGAAATAACATTTTAAAGCAAAAGGCTGATTAGAAATACAAATAAACATCTCTGAAGTTATAATAGAAATAATTTTGGCCTAGCACAGTGGCTCACGCCTATAATCCCAGTACCCTGAGAGGCTGAGGCAAGAGGATTGCTTGAGCTCAGGATTTTAAGATCAGCCTGGGCAACATGGCAAGACATCATCTCTACTAAAAATCAAGAAAATTAGGTAGGCCTGGTGAAATGCACCTGTAGTCCCAGCTACTGAGGTGGCTGAGGTGGGACGATAGCTTGAGCCCAGGAGATGGAGGCTGCAGTGAGCTATAATCGCACCACTACACTCCAGCCTGGGTGACATAGCAAGACCCTGTCTCAAACATAAAATAAAATAAATAATGTGATGACAAATAAATACAAGGGCAAGGCAAAACTCAAGGATTGGCAAGGTAAGCACAGGGATCAGGTCAAAAAGCACCATAGTAAAAGTTTAGATGTATCCTGAGAGACATGAGACGCCAAAGAGGGTTTTAATGGTGAAATGTACATTTTAAAAGTGTTTAATACTGTAGTTTTCAACTTTCAGTACACATTAGAATCATGCAAGGAGATTTTTAAAAATACTAATGTCCAAGCTCCCACCTACCAGGATCTTAATTTAATCAGTATGGAGTGGGGCCCACATATGAATGATTTTTTTTTATTATTATTATACTTTAAGTTCTAGGGTACATGTGCATAACGTGCAGGTTTGTTACATATGTATACTTGTGCCATGTTGGTGTGCTGCACCCATCAACTCGTCAGCACCCATCAATTCGTCATTTATATCAGGTATAACTCCCAATGCAATCCCTCCCCCCTCCCCCCTCCCCATGATAGGCCCCGATGTGTGATGTTCCCCTTCCCGAGTCCAAGTGATGTCGTTGTTCAGTTCCCACCTATGAGTGAGAACATGCGGTGTTTGGTTTTCTGTTCTTGTGATAGTTTGCTAAGAATGATGGTTTCCAGCTGTATCCATGTCCCTACAAAGGATGCAAACTCATCCTTTTTTATGGCTGCATAGTATTCCATGGTGTATATGTGCCACATTTTCTTAATCCAGTCTGTCACAGATGGACATTTGGGTTGATTCCAAGACTTTGCTATTGTGAATAGTGCCGCAATAAACATACGTGTGCATGTGTCTTTATAGCAGCATGATTTATAATCCTTTGGGTATATACCCAGTAGTGGGATGGCTGGGTCATATGGTACCTCTAGATCTAGATCCTTGAGGAATCGCCATACTGTTTTCCATAATGGTTGAACTAGTTTACAATCCCACCAACAGTGTAAAAGTGTTCCTATTTCTCCACATCCTCTCCAGCACCTGTTGTTTCCTGACTTTTTAATGATTGCCATTCTAACTGGTGTGAGATGGTATCTCATTGTGGTTTTGATTTGCATTTCTCTGATGGCCAGTGATGATGAGCATTTTTCATGTGTCTGTTGGCTGTATGAATGTCTTCTTTTGAGAAATGTCTGTTCATATCCTTTGCCCACTTTTTGATGGAGTTGTTTGTTTTTTTCTTGTAAATTTGTTTGAGTTCTTTGTGGATTCTGGATATTAGCCCTTTGTCAGATGAGTAGATTGCAAAAATTTCCTCCCATTCTGTAGGTTGCCTGTTCACTCTGATGGTAGTTTCTTTTGCTGTGCAGAAGCTCTTTAGTTTAATCAGATCCCATTTGTCAATTTTGGCTTTTGCTGCCGTTGCTTTTGGTGTTTTAGACATGAAGTCCTTGCCCATGCCTATGTCCCGAATGGTACCACCTAGGTTTTCTTCTAGGGTTTTTATGGTATTAGGTCTAACATTTAAGTCTCTAATCCATCTTGAATTAATTTTTGTAATAAGGAGTAAGGAAAGGATCCAGTTTCAGCTTTCTACTTATGGCTAGCCAATTTTCCCAGCACCATTTATTAAATAGGGAGTCCTTTCCCCATTTCTTGTTTCTCTCAGGTTTGTCAAAGATCAGATGGCTGTAGATGTGTGGTATTATTTCTGAGGACTCTGTTCTGTTCCATTGGTCTATATCTCTGTTTTGGTACCAGTACCATGCTGTTCTGGTTACTGTAGCCTTGTAGTATAGTTTGAAGTCAGGTAGCGTGATGCCTCCAGCTTTGTTCTTTTGACTTAGGATTGTCTTGGAAATGTGGGCTCTTTTTTGGTTCCATATGAACTTTAAAGCCGTTTTTTCCAATTCTGTGAAGCAACTCATTGGTAGCTTGATGGGGATGGCAGTGAATCTATAAATAACTTTGGGCAGTATGGCCATTTTCACGATATTGATTCTTCCTAAATAACTTGGGTGGTTTAAAAAAAAATCATTCCATCGGAGATTGCTTGAGGTCCACTCCAGACCCTGTTTGCCTGGGTATCAGCAGCCCAGGCAAACAGGGTCTGGAGTGACCTCAAGCAATCTCCGATGGAATGATTTTTTTTTTAAACCACCCAAGTTATTTTAATATACAACCAAGGTTGAGAACCACTGCTCAGATTTGGATGCCAAGAGACAGGCAAAAGCTATGAGAGATGATAGCTAAGCTAGGGCTCTGGTGATGGAGATGAGGAAATGTGGATAGACTGGACAGATATTCAGGTGGTATTAACAAAATAAACAATATGTACGAAGTGATTACCTATGGAGAGTGCAGGAAATACATGAAGCAAAAACTGCCATCAGGTTTCTCCTAGGAAAATGGGCAAACTGAAGTGCTATTCATTGGTCTCAGATTGGAAGGGACCTGGGTTTGGATCTGCTTCTCTATTTTCTATTTTGAGGCTTTGGGTAAATTATTTAATCTCTTTGAACTCTATACAAAATGGAAACAATAATACCTCACAGCGTTCTTGTCAAGATCACATGAGATAACATATATAAGGGATCTAGCAAAAGGCCTATTACACAACAGATGCTCAATGAATGTTTTCCCCTCCCATCTTAAAACATAGCTATTTTGGGCCAGGTGCAGAGGCTCATGCCTGTAATCCTAGCACTTGGGGAAGCTGAGGCAGGCAGATCACTTGAGGCCAGGAGTTCAAGACCAGCCTGGGCAACATGGTGAAACTCCCTTGCTACTAAAAATACAGAAGCTAGCTGGGCATGGTGGTGCATGCCTGTAATCCCAGCAACTTGGGAGGCTGAGGCAGGAGAATCATTTCAACCTGGGAGGCAGAGGTTGCAGCAAGCTGAGATTACACTACTGCACTTTAGCCTAAGCAACAGAATGAGATTCTGTCTCAAAAAAATTATATATATATATATATATGTATCTCTATACACACACACACACACATATACACACACACACACACATATATACACACACACATATATACATATATATATATATATATATTTTTTTTTTTTTTTTTTTCTGGATGTGGCCACTATGGAAAGTAAGGGATATTTGTTTAGATTCCTAAAGAAACTAAATTTGTTTCAATACATGAAATTACTTTAACACAGTATTTAACAAATGCTATGATTTTCTCAGAAGATGCATAATATTTAAAAAGATATATTAGATGTAAAAAGTACTATATTATCATTTCTAGAGATGCAGATACATTGAGAGAGAGCATCTATTTCTAATATTGTTAAATTGTCTCAAAAACCCACCAGGTGTGGTGGCTTACGCCTGTAATCCCAGCACTTTGGGAGGCTAAGGCGGGCGGATCACCTGAGGTCAGGAGTTTGAGAACAGACTGGCCAACATGGTGAAACCCTGTCTCTATTAAAAATACAGAAATTAACCAGGCATGGTGGTGCATGCCTGTAATCCCAGCTACTCAGGAGGCTGAGGCAGGAGAATCACTTGAACCCGGGAGACGGAGGTTGCAGCGAGCTGAGATTGCACCACTGCACTCCAGTCTGGGTGATAGAGGGAGACTCCATCTCAGAAAACAAAAACAAAAACAAAAAACAGAACGAAACAAAAAAACCAAACAGTATGAATAGATAGGAGCTTAATAATGAAAGACTGATTTTAGGAAAAACTTTCTAATCTCAATTTGTAGGAACAGCACCTTTGAATACCTGGAGGGATGCTCCTACCTTTGCATTCATTGTTTCTCCAGAAATCCTCATGATTAACTCCCTCCTGGCCCTCAAGTGACCCCTAAATGTTACTCCTACATGAGGTCAACTTGACCACTGTACTTAAACTGCAATCTCCCAACCCCTGCCACAGAACATCTGGCCCCCTTTAACTTAGAAGCATTAACCTAACTCTTCTTTTTGTTTCTCTTTTTCCTTACAACTTATCTCCTTTTAACAAGCTGTGTGATTGACCTATTTATTTTGTTCATTTTTTTATTGTCTGCCTCCTCCTAATAGAATGTTGTAAAGGCTAAGAAAAACCCTAGTGTTTTTCCCATTCTCACACAACACAACCCTTCTGACATGAAATGTGTTAGGGTTGTTTTCTCACATACCAAACAATTCTCCAGCAGACACCAGCTGGGTGTCCTCTAATTTAATTCTATTCTGGCACTTGGTGAAGACAGTGTCAGATTGCACAGGTTGAAGGCTCAGTCCCATCAGACTGCCCCCCACTTCAGATGCTAGTCACTAGTCCTAGCTTGTGACCTATACTGATGACAGACCAGTGATAAGTTGAGGGTGCCCGAGACCCCCTTCTCAGTTTCGATTAATTTGTGAGAGCAGCTTACAGAACCCAGGGAAACACTTTACTTACATTTACCCATTTACTGTAAAGGATATTACAAAGGATAAAGATAAACAGCCAGACGGAAGAGTTGCATAGAGTGAGGCGTGGTAGAGGAGCACAGAGATTTCATGCCCTCTCAGGACACACCGCGCTCCAGAAACCTCCTCATATTCAGCTATCTGAAAGTTCTCTGAACCCAGTTCCCTTTTGGGTTTTTATGAAGGTTTCATTGTATAAACGATTAATTATATCATTGGCTATTGGTGATCAACTCAGCCCCTCTCTAATTCCTGGGGGACAGAGTCTGGGACTGAAAGTTCCAATCTTCAAGTCACATGGTTGGTTCCCCTGGAAACCAGCTCTCATGCTGAGGCTATCTAGGAGTTCACCAAGAGTCTCCTCATTAGAACAAAAGATGTTCCTATCACCCACAAAATTCTAAAGGATATAGGAGCTGTTTGTCAGATGTTACTGATATGGATAGGAAGCAGGGAGATACTGGGTAGAAGAGGGTGGTTCCCTGGCAAATGCCCCACCCTCAAGCCTGGAAACTGCAACCCTAAATGAGAATAGTTGCCCCTATTGTTTTTTCCAAAACCACCCGGGCCTGCCACACCCCCCATCCTATACCCATAAAACCCCCAAACTCCACTGGCAGAGGAGCAGAGCAGCATGGCAAAGAAGGAGAGAGGAAGCATCTTAACATTGAGAAGAGTTCAGATAGGGATGGTTAGTCCCCAGCTGAACTCCAGGGGAAGATTATCTTTCCCTTCCATCCCCTTTCCAGCTCCCCATCCCGCTGAAAGCCACCTCTATCACTTGTTTGAAATGCTTGTTCCCCAGTGCCATAAAGAAATAGCACTTGAACATAAATTTAATTTCTTCAGCAAGGCCATTTTTATACTTTCTGCAGAAAGGGTACACTTGCCAGCAGTTCTGCCACAAGAGTATATTGAACAAAGGAGACAGGGTCTTTTATAACCTGATGTGTCCACTTTACTGCGTGTCTGGTTTTTATTGGCTGGAACAGGCAATAAAAGACTATAACTTAATGCTTGCTTGGACCAGTACAAGCATGCCAGGGCAAATATTTAGGCTAAATTGTGGGAGATAAGAACATAAAATACATTGTTTTTTTTTTGTTTTTTTTTTTTTTTGTTTTGTTTTTTTATGGCTAGCAGATATTTAAGAATGTTAGCACAGGTCTTTGAATAAATTTTGTTTTTAAGATAAGTTACTATTTATTTCTAATTAGATGGGGAGGAAAGTCTTTGAAGATAAACCTCTACTTTTTATACACTCAGTAAAATCTCTGCATCCTTCAAGTCCATGTGACCTGATTCTGCCTGGATGCTGGACAAGAACCCAGGTACCAAGAGGGCAGGACGTAAAAGGCTGTCACCTTGACTCTCCGTTGAGCTGGTTAACACTTAGCCATCTGTGGATGGCAGCTGCTAAAGGAGCATTAATTGTAACACACCCCTAGATGCTGCTGTGGGGATGGAGACCAAAAGCACTCACCCCAGCCCTGGCACACACTCACCTGCATGCTCCCCCTCCCACATGGGGTTTAAGCCAACCACACTCCTGTCTCAAGTCCCAAAAAGGGGTCAAGGGAATTATCCCATCTCATTATCACTCAGGATATTGCAAAGGTTTTAGAATCTCTGTTCAGGAACCCAGAACCAAAGACCATATATCAAAACAAAAGAGTCTCCTATCACCTTTATCTGCAAAGGTTTTAGGAGCCCTGTGCCAGGAACAAACAGGGTATGCAGAGAACAAATACATATTTCTTTTTATATCACAATATCCCAGATGTAAACTCCACAAGGGCAGGGTCTGCTTTATTAATTTGTATATCACAATTACCTGAACAGTGCCTGGTACAAAGTGTGAAATGAACATTTTTTTGAATAAAAAAAAAAAACTTTAAAATTGCCAACACAATTGAAACTTCCTAGGTTTATATGCCAGTATTGTAAGCAAAGATGTTACTAATAGGAAACCAAGTCATCAAAACTAATTTATTTGGGAAAAAAAAAAAAAAAGAATAGAAGAGGATACTGAAGTACAAAATTCTTGTTCACTGGCACTACTCATGCTGTCTCTATTCGTAGAGCATCTATGCCAGGGCTACTGGAACACAGGAAAGAGCATGCTTTTTAGGGGGAAAAGACTGGTTTTGGATGCAATCCTTTTAGAGGGAGGCATGATCTAGTGATGACAACAAAGACCAGAATTTAAGTGTCTTGCTGTTTTGCTTCTAAGTGTGCAGGGATGCTTTCTTGTGCCAAAAAAGGGCATGAATCTGCTTCTTTATCAACAATTCATCTGCCTAGCCATAGAGAAAGGTATAATCTCTCTCTCTCTTCTTATTTTAGAAAACATGGGAGAATGATGATAATGTTCTGGGCTTTAATAAAAAGCATAATCCACAATACAGCCCCTATTTCCTAATCCATAGAAACTGAATCACAAAGATAACCAGTCTTTCTTCTGATCAAACCACAGTTTGAAGGGACACAATCAACCAAGATGACCAGGGTGCCAAGGACAGCCGAGACTGGAATGATTTCATGAATTTCCAGAGAAGAAATTAAGTTATGCCATAATGCTGAATCTACATTATAAAGAACATAAAAGAAGGAAAGGTGTTTGTGTCATTCCACCTTGAATAGATTTCATGATATGTTTATTTTCTAGTCTAAAGATTTCTAGAAAATGAGAATAAAATAAATGAGGCTTAGTCAACTCTAGAGAATATAGATTAAGATAGAGAAAAAGGCCAAATCAAATAAAACTAAAGTCATTTAACAAAGTGGTGCTTGATTGATTTATATTTGGTTTTGTAATGGGATTGCACACAGAGTCCACTGTGCCTAACTTCCCATACTTCACATTTTAGCCCCATCCTTGGCAACCCAAAGCCCAATGGGAAGGCTGATGATAGAAGACCAGATAATCTGCAAAGCAGATAATCTGCTTCCCACAATTGAGTATTAGAATAGTCAAGAGACCACCTGAGCCCCCATAATATACCCTTTGCAGGCCCACAAACATAGCCTTTCAGGCTATTGACCCAAGCCCAGAGGCATCATGGAGGCTCACAATTAAAAGGCTTTGACCCAACTTCTGACCTCAATGTCCGCTTCCTATGGAGAGTGTCTGAACTAGCCTAACAGAATTGCAGACTTAGGAATGCTGACCAAATTACTTTCATTCTACCTTCTAGCTCACAAAACCATTAGGATTCTATTCATTTAGACACATGCTGGTCCAATAGCTCAGAACAGTTCATATCAGTCTGTTTCACTGAGGTCTACATTGTTCTCAGCAATTACTTATCCACACAACTATCCAAAGTGACCATCTTTAACACATATATACATGTATTTCCAGCTTCTCTATGTTTAATTGATGAATACAACAGATTTTATTGATGCAGATTTATCAGAAGCTTCAGTAACATCATCAGGATAAACAGGTCTTTGAGAAATAAGACCTCCAATAAAAAAGTTACTGGTTATCTTAATATTATAATTACTGTTGCTGGTAAGACCAATATATATTCAAAACTAGGATAGCTGATCTAAAATGAAACAAATATTTTGTCTCATGGAATTGGCTATGAAACTGCCTGAATAACTAAGGAGATCAGAAAAGTGAGAAATAATCTCCAAAGACAAAAACCCCAATCTTGATAACTGTCCAGTTGGAAGAAAAACTTAAATCATCAATGTCAATATTAGCAATTAATTACTTTCTTCTAAATCAATGTATTCCTCCTTATATTTTTATCCTCTCCAAAGAACATCACATTAAGAACTCTTTCACTGAGTATTTCTAGACCATCCCACCATTGAGTATTATATCAGATATATTATTCCTAGCTGAGTGATTTAAAATTCCTGATAGTGTGAAGAATGGCCCCAGCTCTTGTCAAACTATGCAGTTCAGAGTTCATTCAGTGATTTATACTACACAAATACCTGCTTGACAAATAACTGTCTCTCTCTCTCTCTCACTCTGTGTGTGTGTGTGTGTGTGTGTGTGTGTGTGTGTGTGTGTGTGTGTATGTGCAAGAATATGGGTGAGCAAGCAAGACAGCTGAGCTTCTGTCTCTTAGAAAGCAGTTTGAGGAAAATCTAATACCCACTGGGAAGAAAACTATCCAAAAGATGTTTCAGATCCAAATATATAACAAGGAGTACTATGGGTCAAATACAATTTTGTTTAAAACCAGGTATATATTAGTTTTAATCTCTCTGGATCAATCTACAACCCCATCAAAGGCAGAAAAACAAAATCACAATAATAATAAAGAAAAAAAACCACATTTTTTGACAGTATGTGAATTTCCAGACAAGGCACATAGGTTGCCTAAATTAACCACGCATTCACTAATCAGGTAATAATGTGGTAATAGGCTTGTGATATTATATTAATTGTACTTGCAAAACATGGTTATGCAATTTCTGAAGAAGCAGAGAGTTCTGCTCTATAAAAACTACTTGCCATCAATGTGCAAACCACTATATTTAGGTTATGTTTTATTTTTGTCAAACCAGAGAGATCTTGCCAACGTACCTTTTTAGTTTTAAAAGCAATTCAGTTCACTGCATATACTTATTTTCAATTCAAAAACTACTTTTTGATGACCTACTACATATGGGGCACTAAATTAGATGTTTCTAAAGGCTACAAAGATGAACTGCATTGCAATTCAAAATGTAGGCAATCCATTGAGACTTTCTGAAATGAATTCATTTGATTCCTACTTATAATTGTTGTATCAGTACACAGAAATATACAAACTGGCACATTATATTACTGCAGAATTTTTTTTTTCTTTTCCCTTTCCTTTTTAACATGACTAACATTATAGAGGGAATAAAGTAATCTCTGTACTTACAAAAACATAACATTAGCTGGTACGATCTTTATCTTCATTCCCAGATGTTAAAAAATAATAATTTAGATACAGATATACACCTAAGCATTTATTATAAATTTAAACAGTTCCAAAGTTTCTAGGGAGTGAAGAAATGCTGGCCATCTTTTTACAGAATTTTAAAATTTATGCATGATCCACTCATTTATAATTAGAATTTTATCAGCAGGGACAGATCCAGGTTTTGTGACCCCTAAAGCCCATACAATTTGGGGGCTCTTGTTTAAGAAAGGAATACAAAACTAGTGCCAGGGCCTCAGAAGGGACTCATACAAATGAAGGGCCCTAAAGGTTAAGCATCATTAGCTTCTGAGTAAATCTGACTCTGGTTTTCAGTCATCAATAACAAACTTTCATCAATAGAGGGATGTAAAACAGAGCAACAAGTATCTGAAATTTAAGTTGGGGCGGAAATATAGTTCTCTGAAAGTTAATTAGAGGAGCTATGTGAACTTTTGTAAAACCGAACTGTTTAGGAACCCTCCCCCTCACCCACAGAAATCTACTCTAACATTGCCATGCACAGCATCAGGAGGAGGCTCAAGGTTAATCACTCATTTCCCCTTTCAATCCGTCTCAATTACTGTTATGGGATGCTTCAATTAGTCATTCTCATTCTCTCCAGGGATAGGGAGAGATTGCAGATAACTCATCCCAAATAGACTTCACAATTTGAATCCCTCCACCCAGTCAAAGAAAAATCTTCACTGGAGACAAGCAAGATTTGCTCTCATCCACTCTGCACTCTGTCAATGCCACTCTTTCATCAGACAAAGAGAAGCCATCAGTCTTCAGGGAGGCAAGGCCTTCTTTTCCCTTCCCCCAAAGGAGCAAGTTCTGTTTCTACCACACACTCAGCCTAAAAGTGCCCTAGGCAATAGTTCTTAAAACTACCCTTGGAAGGCCCTTTCCAGAAGCTAGCCCCTGAGACAGCCAGCCATATTATCAATCACCTAGACAGCATTTATACCTTTTTCTATGCCTGCTCTCTACTTGTCATAAGATTGCTTAGCCCTAAAGTCTAAAATCTACAAAAACAGACATTTCAATGACTTAAAGAAGCATTTGCAGTATCAATAGTTTACAGAAGACTACACAAAAAATAATGATTTCTAAACCTAAAAATACAAATGTCTCCCAATCTTAGAGAAGGCACTCAAGCTCTCTAAAGGCATGGGATAAGAAAGAAAAAATCTAATCTGACAAAAAGCTTTGTTGAAAAGGTTTTGTTTATTTTTACCTCTGTAAATATTCCAAGTACTCTGGGTTCTGTTATCATCATATGGAGATTATACATCCTGTGCAATTATAGCAATGTTACAAAATAACTTATGAATGCATAAACATTTATAGTTATGTTGACATTGTTTAGTAATTGTTTATTCTCCTGTAGAAGGACTAAATTTGTTCAAGGACTTCGTAAAGTGGCCTATTTCTGATCACTCATTTCTTCCACTTTGCCATCACTGTATTTACACTGTGACAGCACTAACACCATGCTACAATTGCTGTTTCACCCAATAGACTACAGACTCCCAGGGGCTGGGAGAAGGGAGGTTGTACTAGGGCTGTTTTCATTTTTGTATCTTTAATACGAGTGGTGCCAACACATAGTTGGCATTCGATGAGTGAATTTACTGAAAGAGACATGGAATTGATAATATTTAATGTGAATGGCAATATTTTAGGGGTTACCAAGGCATGTTGAAAATCAAATAATTAAGTTACTTTATAAAGAGCTGGCACAGAAGTTGCTCATGATGGCCTGAGCAGTTCTAAGCATGAAGCGATGTTTAATATATAGTAATGTCTTCTTCGAGAAATACATTTCAGAATCCGGAGATTAAAAATATTCCAAATGTGTTTAAAAATCACATCGTTTATTTTAAATTTCTTATAAAATTGCCACCTTGTATCCTTTCCTCTGGGTATACTGCATGATGCTGAAGTTTGGCGTACAGTTGATCTCATTAGCCAGACAGTGAGCATATTATCCAATAGTTAGCCAACTCTTGCCCCCTTCCTCCCTCCTGACTCTAGTAGTCCCCAGTGTCTCTTGTTGCTATCTTCATGTCCCTAAGTACCCAGTGTTTAGATCCCACTTACAAGTGAGAACATGCAGTATTTGGTTTTCTTTTCTTGCATTAACTCACTTAGGATGATGGCCACAAGCTACATCCATGTTGCTGCAAAAGTCATGATTTCTTTCCTTTTTATGGAGGCATAGTATTCCATGATGTATATGTACCATATTTTCTTTATCTAATCAACTGTTGATGGGGTACCTAAGTGGATTCCATGTTTTTGCTATTGTGAATAATTCAGTGATAAACATATGAGTCCATGTCTTTTTGGAAGACCAACTTATTTTCCTTTGGACATATAGCTGTAATGGGAGTATAGTGTCAAATGGTAGTTCTATCTTAAAGTCTATGAGAACTCTTTGAGCTGCTTTCCACAGTGGCTAAACTAAATTAGATTCTTACCAACAGTGTAAAAACATTCCCTTTTCTCTGCAGCACTGCCAACATCTGTTGTTATTTGACTGTTTAATAATAGCCATTCCAACTGGTGTGAGTTGGTATCTCACTGTGGTTTTGATTTGCATTTCTCTCATGATTAGTGATGTCCTCAACTTAAAAAAAATGTTTTTAAACCTACAGAAATGTTGTTAAGAATAGTATAATGAACACTCATATACCCTTTACCTGTACTCACCAATTATCAGTCATTAACATTTTGCCACCTCTCTCTCAACTGTCTGCCTCCCAAACTCTCTGTTACTTGCAAACTGTGTGTGTGACATTGTGGCAATGCTCACCTAATACCTTAGCTTGTATTCACATACTGTGTGTTGTTAATGCCTTCTGCTATTCTGGCCCTTCAAAGGTACTTTCTCTAACCTAATGAATTCTCACCACTTTCTATATCATGCATTTACTGTTTCCTTTTTTTGGAATGTACTGTTATCTGCCATATGTCCAAATCTATCCTTCAAAGTTTACTCAAATGCCCCTTAACCCATAAAACTTACTCTTCTAAATATTCCTTCGGTTATATGTGCCTCTCTTTGTACTACATACTGCTTTCTTCTTGGCAGGACAATTATTTGTGTATATGTCTCACTTCATTAATAGTCCATGGGCACTTGAGGAAAGGAAGCATATCTAATAGCAAGTTCTATTTTTCATAGAGCTTAGTATAGTGTCTTACATATAGGAGATACTCAATAAACAACTACAAAATCAATCAGCAAAATCACTGAATAAATGTATGTTTGTGAGAGAATCGGAGGGAGAATTAGATTCTATTTCTGACCTTTTAGTAAGTTTCTTTATAATTTAATACAAATTAAAATCCCAATCCTGATGTGAAAGTATTTGGAGGTGGGATTTTTGGAAGATAATTGGGTCACAAAGGTGGAGCCCTCATGATTTAGATTAGTATCCTTATAAGAAGAGGCCAGAGAATAACCCTGATTAACATAGATGCAAGAATCCTCAACCAAATACTAGCAAACCGAATTCAGCAGCACATCAAAAAGATAATACACAACAGTCAAGTGGGTCTTATTCTAGAAACATACGGATGGTTCAACATATGCAAACCAATAAATGTGATTCAATACATAAACAGAATTAAAAACAAAAACCATATGATCATCTCAATAGATGTAGAAAAAGCATTTCATAAAATTTGGCATCCCTTCATGATAAAAACTCACAACAAATGAGGCATCAAACAAACAAACTCAGAGCCAACATCATATGCATCAGGGAAAAGTTGAAAGCATTTCTCCTAGGACTGGAATAAGACAAGGATGCCCACTTTTACCAGTGTTATTCAACATAGTACTGGAATTCCTAGCTAGAGCAATCAGGCAGAGAAAGAAACAAAAGACATCTAAATTGGAAAAGAGGAAGTCAGATTATCTCTGTTCACTGATAATATGATCTTATATCTAGAAAACCCTAAAGACTCCTACAAAAGACTCCTAGGTTTGATAAATGACTTCAGCAATGTTTCAGAATACAAAATCAAGTACAAAAATCAGTAACATTTCTATATACCAATGACAATCCAGTTGAAAACCAAATAAAGAACTCAGTCTCATTTATAAAACATACCAAAAAAATACCTAGGGATACATTTATCTAAGGAGGTGTAAAAGATCTCTACAAGGACAATTACAAAATACTGATGAAAGAAACAAGAGATGACACCAACAAATGGAAAAACATTCCATGCTCACAGACTGGAAGTATCAATACTGATAAAATGACCATACTGCCCAAAACAATCTACAGATTCAATGTAATCCCTATCAAATTACCAACATCATTTTTCACAGAATTAGAAAAACAATTCTAAAATCCACAGGGAACTAAAAAAGAACCTGATTAGCCAAAGCAATCCTAAGCAAAAAGAACAAAGCTGGAGGCATCAAATTATCTGATTTCAAATTATATTACAAGGCTATATTAACCAAAACAGCATGGTACTGGTATAAAAACAGACAAATAGATCAGTGGAACAGAATAGAGAACCCAGAAATAAGGCCACATACCTACAACCAACTGATCTTTGACAAAGTTGACAAAAATATACACTGGGGAAAGGACACTCCAATAAATGGTGCTGGGAAAACTGGAGAACCATATACAGAAAATGAAACTGGACCCACGTCTCTCACCATTTACAAAAATTAACTCAAGATGGATTAAAGACTTAAATGTAAAACCTGAAACTATAAAAATACTAGAAGAGGCTGGGTGCGGTGGATCACGCCTGTAATCCCAGCACAGTGGAAGGCTGAGGTGGGTGGATCACAAGGTCAGGAGACCAAGACCATCCTGGCTAACACGGTGAAACCCTTTCTCTAGTAAAAATGCAAAAAATTAGCTAGGTGTAGTGGTGCGCGCCTGTAGTCCCAGCTACCCGGGAGGCTGAGGCAGGAGAATCACGTGAACCCAGGAGGCAGAGCTTGCAGTGAGCTGAGATGGTGCCACTGCACTGCAGCCTGGGGGACAGTGTGAGACTCTGTCTCAAAAAAAAAAGACAGACAAAAAAGAAAAAAAAAATCCTAGAAGAAAACCTAGGAAAGAAAAACTCTTCTGGACATTAACATAGGCAAAGAATTCATGACTAAGTCCTCAAAAGAAAACGCAACAAAAACAAAAATAGACCAATGGGGCTTAATTAAATTAAAAAGCTCCTGTACAGCAAAAGAAATAATTAACAGAGCAAATAGATAACCTACAGAATAGGAGAAAATATTTGCAAGCTATGCATCCAACAAACGGTTAATACTCAGAATCTGCAAGGAACTCAAACAACTCAACTGGAGACCATTATCCTAAGTGAAAGAACTCAGAAACAGAAAATCAAAACTACATGTTCTTACTCACAAGCAGGAGCTAAACAATGGACACAGAGTGGAACAATGGACATTGGGAGACTCCAAAAGGTAGAAGAGTGGAAGGAGGGTGAGGGTTGAAAATTTACCCATTGGGTACAATATTCACTATTTGGGCAACAGATACACTAAAACCCAGACCTCACCACTATGCAATACATCAATGTAACAAAACTCTATTTGTGTCCCATAAGTCTATAAAAATAAAAAATTTAAAAGAGGGCAGAGAGCTAGCTAGCCTGGTCTCTACCATGTGGAGACACAAGGAAAAGTCAGTTGTCTGCAACCTGGAAGAAAGCTTTCATCAGAATCCAACCAACTTTACATGCTGACACCCCTATCTTGGATTTCCAGCTCCAGACTGTCAAGAAATAAATGTTTTTGTTTTGTTAAAGTCATAGAGTCTATGGTAATTTGTTACAGCAGCCTGAACCAACTAAAATAAACATATACACTTAATGAGATCTCTTACCTCTTTCAAAAGCTATAAGTAGTGCCAAGGCAAGCAGTAGACCAACATTCTCAGAGAGAACTTCACTCTCCTTAGCACATCATAGTGTCTTTATGACCAGGGTTGGTTTATCAGCTTCTAATGTAACAGGGCAGGGAAGGGAATGGCTATTAGATTGATAGGAACCTCAGACTTGGAATTAGAAGACCTTTTGGTTTGGCCGCCTGGCTATGAAACCCTGGGCAAATCACTTAACTAGCCTCTATGATTCTCAGAGTTCTTAGCTATAAAATGCAGATGACCATTCCTCCGTGGGGCTGTTGTTAGAATCTGTGAGATAATGGATGCCAAATCACTTAGCACAGTTGCCTAGTTTAATAGATGCTCAATAAATGTTAGCTGAATGCAACCTATGGAATCTCAAAAAAACATATTTTTAGGAATCATAATGACAATTATAACAGTACATAACGTCACTAAGGTGTGAGGGTGTGATTTTAACCTTTTAATAGTAAAATTTGTTGAAGACATCTAGATTCTGCTATTTGAAAAACTATTTCCACTAATATTTTATATCTTACACAGAATAATCAATCAACAAATACATGTGATGATTGAATGAAGAAAAGAAAATGAGCTCTTTAGTTGTAAGTAAACCTGTTCACAAGAAACTATATTGAAATTGACAGAAGGCAATCATGTTTTATGGTTTCAGTGATGGATTGTAGTCCTGTAAAGCTAATAGCTATTAAAGGATTAAAATTAGGCATGGGGCAGTTTTGAAGGAGGATACAGAATATGTAAAAGATAGTTATTTAGCCTGGGTACAGTGGCTCACACCAGTAATCCCAGCACTTTGGGAGGCCAAGGCGGTCAGACTGCTGGAGCTCAGGAGTTCAAGACCAGGCTAAGCAACATGGTGAAACTGTATCTCTACAAAACATACAAAAAATTAGCCGGGCATGGAGGTGCACACCTGTAGTCCTAGCTACCTGCAGGGCTGAGGCAGGAGGGTCACTTGAGCCTTGAGCCAGCAGGTCGAGACTGCAGTGAGCCATGTTTAAGCCACTGAACTCCAGTCTGGGCGACAAAGCAAGATCCTGTCTCTAAGAAAAGAAAAGAAAAGAATAAAAAAATATGGTTGTTTCAATCAGAATCCTAGGACAGGAAAAATTCAGAGCAGGAGGAGCTAGGAAAACACGAGCAATTTTTCCCCTCCTGCTTTACCAGTTATATTAATTGCAGATTATTTAAGTCTACTGGGTTTAAACTTGCCTGCATTGTAAGTACTTTTTGCTTTTAATTCTAAAATCAGATTTTCCAGGCATAAAGACAGAAAAGTTAAAATGCAAAAAAAAAAAAAAAAAAAAAAAAAAAAAAAAAAAAAAAAAAAAAAAATGGTTGTAAAGGTGGGAAATATGGAAGCAAAAGGGGTTTTAAAAGAAACTAACGCTCAGAGCAACTTGAAAGGGAAAAACAAATTAACTTTGATCTGTTTTCATTAAGGAGAGAGATCACTAGTGAAACTGGAAAGGACACTATCATCTTGCTAGTTAAATGTGTGTGTGTTGTGTAATTAAAATGTTTAAAAGTTCCTAAAAGGATGACATGTCCATAAAATGTCATCTTGACTTATAAAAAAACTACTTTGCTCAAAAAAGGACTTGTAGACCATATAAACTCTTGCCCTTAATAAAACAATCAGCAATTCTCTTTAATTTGTTCATCTTTCTTACAGTTCTCATATACATATTATACAAATATACCAGTTTTTAAATATTGGCCTTCTAAATGTGAACACTACAAATGTGTTAAGAGGAAAACAATGTCAGGTATCCAATTTGTGATGGTGCAAATCAATGTCTCTAAAAAGAACCCATAGTCTGAACTATGGGTTATTGTTGTTACCAAAGAGAAAAACAGTCTGTGTGACCATCACCAAGGAAGAAAAAGCGTAAAGTAAAAACACTGCTAAAAGCAAACAGAATTCTTGAACTGTCTGACCTAATTTGAGTTGAGAAATAAAGTATACCTCAGCTCCTCAGTTTAAAATCTGCTCAAATATTTGGTACAAGTCTGTAGAGCTGGATTTCATTGAGTGGCTGGTCAATTGTTAGGGACAGAGCTGTACAAAAGGCAGATGAATTCTTGTCTTCTCAAGGTCAATACATCTTCTCTAAAGTCCCCATACATCCCTAACTCTACTCAGTAATTGTCATTAAAAGCTCTCATTATGTGAAGTAGGTGCAATTAGAGAATCTTGCCCTCACAGGATGCACTGCACTGAGAAGGCTGGAGGTTCATACATTAGTGCGAATTCACTCTCCCTCTATCTTCCATACATTCTGCTGTGAGAGAGAAAAATTATATTCATACACATTAAGGCAAAAGCCTACTGGCCCCTACAAAATTGCCCTAAACAGTAACTGTGGTTATTTGAGGAACTCCCTATTTCATTATGTGTCTCAGGAATAAAAGAGATAAAGTTTGCCATCAATAACACTGAATATATCTGCTGAATCCCGCAGATTCCAAGACATTAATAATTCAAAATCTTGTGGGAATTTTGTCATGGTGGAGATACGACTTGTCTGCAAACGGAGCTCGGGGATGCTCAGTATGATCTATCCTTGTATATACATACAACTGCTGCATTCATCATGACATGCAAAAGAACACAGGACTCTGTTGTATCTCTATAATTTCTGAAATTTGTGAATCTATATTATAAAGTCATTATGTATAACATAATATGTTACCATTCTCACATGAAGACTAATCATGATAATATGTCATTATACTGTATAGACTAAAAGGATTGGTAAATATATTCTATCTCCCTTATCTCTTAAACCTATGTGTCATAATTTAAAAAACATTGAGATTGAATGGTAAGAGGGAGAAAGAGAAAAACACGTTGGCTCTCCCTCTATACACGTATGTACATATATATGTGTGGGTGTCTATATATGTGCATGTATATGTTTTTATGTATATATGTGTGCAAAGATGAATACACACACACTCACTCATACTCACATACCTATGACCTTCAGATTTACTGAAAAACAAAAAAATTGGCAATGCCAATTATGTCACTCATTGTTGTCCCAGGGATCATCAACTATGAAGATGACAATAGCAAAAGTATCCACCAATATTTTTCCCCAAAGGTCCCTTAAGAGATGAGCCAGACCCCTCAATGCCTGGTGAAAGATTTTGAATGATTCTTAATACTAAAGCCAGAATAATCTTTCCAAAACTCAAATTGAATGACATCATTCTCTTGTGAAAAGTCTTCCTATTGCCCTTAGAATAAAGCCCTGATACGTCCTTAACAAGACCCACAAGACACTGCATGACCTTGCTACCACTGACTACCTCAGCCTCATCTCAAGCCATTCTCCTCTCCATTTTCTGAGCTCATGGCACAACGGCTTTCTTTTAGTTCCTTGAAAACAACATGGGCAATCCTGCCTCAAGGCCCTTGATCCTGGTGTTCTCTCTTAGTAAATGTTCTCCACTTAGGAAATTCTGTTGTTCAGGTATGAGCTTAAAAGTCAATTGTGTCCCAGTTATTGGGGGGTGGTGGGTGGCTGAGATCATGCCACCACACTCTAGCCTGGACGACAGAGCAAGACCGTGTCTAAAAAAGAAAAAAGTCAATTGCTACTAAGTGTTTCTCTGTGTTAGGCATTATGCTCCATTCTTTACATGCATTTTAAAAATTTAGCTTTTATAACAACCTCATGAGCTTATTAGCATTATCTCCATTTATAGATGTGAAAATGAGTCCTAGAAAGATTAAGAAATATGTACAAGATCACAGAGCTTGTAAATGGTGGAGGTGGAATTCATTGAGGCAGTCCTTCTACTACATTATCTCTTTATACTTTACAGTCTTTGGTTAACAACTTTTGCATAACCAGTAGCTTAATGTTTGCTTTCCACACTAGAATGTAACCTCCATAAAGGCACAAACTACCCTGTTCACTATGGAATAGACATTGTGCTGAAGCTAGAAACAAAGAAGTGAACAAATGTTTATTGTTGAAATAAATGAGTGCATGGCACACTGAGTAATTTCTATAAAACACAGAGGAAAGAAAGGCTACCTTAAAAGAGTTCAAGATACACCACTACCTATCCAACTCAAGCCGTGAATTTGGAAAGTTGAAATCGGCATAAATTATTACCAAATACTGTATGAAGTCCAATCAAAATCCATAGTAAATATAATCTGAGTATAAAATGTACGAAACTAGTCTTTAGGGAAGGGAATGATATAGTGTGCACATCTAACTATACTGGTACCTACCAATAAGAGCAATTATTCTCGGAAACTTTTGAAAATTCAGGGTTCTATAGCATTCAGAGTAGGCCTGATAGCTCCTGACTTCAATTTCAAAGTACAAACACATTTAAAATCTCATTTAAAAATTATGTAAAATTAAGGTAAAATTGTTTCAAAGATCCATAGAATATCCACTTCAATGAATGAATACAGCTAAAATATGTGAATCTAAACAGTCAGTATTATTCTGTATTATTTCAGGAAGTCTAATCAGCATAATCGTAAGTTTTCTTGAACCTGATATGTAAGGCCAATATCACTGACTCTGGGGACTGGTCAAGGTCAGCCCTAGATTTTGAATTTTCATAACCATGGTTATAACATAAATAAAAACTTGACTTAAGTCTTTAGTTCAACATGTTACCTCATTAAATCTTTTATCTACCAGTGCTGTAACTAAATAACAAAATAAATAGGTATTGTTTCATATTTTTTCTTTCGACAACAAAGAAATGGCCAAGGTATAATGAGCTTGCCATGAAAAGATTTTCAAGGGAGTATATATTATACAATAAATCATAAATTATAAAGGCCAATTATACTAGTTCAGTATTTATGTGAGGACACCAAAACAAAAGCCTATAAGTTTATCTTTTTTTGTTTTTTTTTTAGAGACAGAGTCTCACTCTGTTGCCCAGGCTGTAGTGCAGTGGCGCAATCTTGGCTCACTGCAACCTCAGCCTCCTGAGTTCAAGCAATTCTTGTGCCTCAGCCTCCTGAGGAGCTGGGACTATTACAAGCGTGCGCCATTACACCCGGCTAATTTTTGTATTTTAGTAGAGATTGGGTTTTGCCATGTTGCCCAGGCTGTTCTCAAACTCCTGACCTCAGGCAATTCATCCGCCTCAGCCTCCCAAAGTGCTAGGATTACAAACATGACCCACCATGCCCAGCCCCATACTTTTATCTTCAAGCAATACCGTATACTGATTAAGGGAGGAAACAGAGTCCAAACATGTACACACACAATAAACATGAACCACATAAACAAATGAAAATATGGAAGACATGGGAAAAGATTCAAATATATCTTTCTTCTAAGTCCTTTTTCTCATCCATGGGATCACATTTCTCCATATTCTTATTCATATGGTATAAAATGAATAATTTCTATTCCTAAAAACTCATGCCTTTTTAGAAATACATGACCTTTGTTCAGCTGTAAGAAACATTAAAAGGGAATATTGTTCTCCAAACAACATTTCAACTTCTTTCATAAAGGCTTCTCTGATAGTCTCCGTTTTCTCCTCCGAACTCTCACTCCATGTTTCCATGTCACCTCTCCTGCTATTACAGGTTTCTCTATTAAAATGCAGTTTTGGCTGGGCACGGTGGCTTACGCCTGTAATCCCGGCACCTTTGGAGGTGGAGGCTGGAGGACTGCCCGAGAACAGGAGTTTGAGACCAGCCTCAGCAACAGAGCAAGACCTCCAACTCTACCAAAATAATAATAATAATAATAATAATAATAATAATAATAACTTAGCCAGGCAATGTGGCCAACATAGTGCCAGAACATAGTCCCAGCTGTTCAGAAAGCTGAGGCAGGAGGATTGCTTTGAGCCCAGAAGTTTGAGGTTGTAGTGTGTCGTGATCATGCCACTGCACTACATCCTAGGTGACAGAGCAAGACCCTGTCTCAAAACAAATGAACAATAACAAAAAAAAACCCCACACAGTTGCTACTATCTTGTATTTCATAGATTCATGTGTATGTGACTTCCTTTTTAAAGCAGAAGTTCATTCAGGCAGATTTTACATCTGAATATTTTCTGTAACCATTCCTTCCCCAGCACTTTTCATAATGGTGCACATAATAGATGGAACAATTGACTGCACAAATAAATGACATGGCTGCTTGTGAGTAAACTGGAGGCAGGTGCTGATACATATATTTGCTCCCAACATACACTAACATCGGACATGATTTTCAGTATTAAAATGCAAGAACATAAATGAAAACCAAAACAAGTATAGATACACATTACACAGCATGAATGTCTTGCTAGAGGAGTGTTACTACTTTGTTTATTCAATATTTCAATATATATTCTATCCCCCAAGTCACCCCTGTACATAGTACTTGTATTTAACCATATATGTCACTTGTTTTTCTTTGTTCAATTTGAACTCTATAGAACTTAGCATACATAAAAACCAATGAGATGTCCTCATAAAAGTAAGCCAAGTTAGCCTTTGAATTTGAGACACTGATCTTTCTTCTTTCTTTAAATGTATGTATCATGGATTGCTCTCACTATATGACAATCTACAAGGTTTTTCTCCCACAGCCTTCCAATACTAATTATTTCTTCTCTCTGGCTCAGACATATTATATAAAAGGTTGCTTAATCATGTCTATCTGAAGAGGATTGATAAGGTAACTAGATTCTGATATCATTTGACATTTTGTTCCCTAACCGAATCACCCTGCTTGGTTCAATTTTTTGACCACAAAATGGGACCATTATGTTAACTTTTAAATAAAGGAATAACTAATTGAACCAAAGTAATTCAAAGGGCTCACAACATGGAAAGAAACACAGATACTCAAAGAAAAGTCTATTTTAGTGGAAAGAGCATATCTAAATAAAAATTCTCCTTCAAGTGATGGACATTTTACCAAAAGCTTTAAATAAAATAAATTATTTTGTACATTATGGTATGAAAGTCAAAAGCTCATGAAAGTAGAAAAGGTTGATAGTTTTAGATTACATTACTCTAAATAAAGAAGGAATTGTTGCTGACATCACCTTAAATATACTGCGTATTGACATGTTTTTGAAGGAATTACAGTTGTGTGGAACAAGTCACAATCAAATTTAGTTCAATCAGTTGCAGCATATATTTTAAAAATAAAAACATATTAGGATACAAATACATGAAAAGGCCTTATCAACCTTACTCTTTATGTACCAAATTTTTAAATCCATGCTTATTTGCAAGCAAAAAATATGTACATTGGTAAGACTGTGGAATTATATACATTCAGGAAAAGAGTAATTGTGCATGCACACAAATTCCGGACCACTACTTCCTTTAAAATCACTGGGGAAAAAAAAAAAAAAAAAAAAAAAAAAAAAAGCAGTGAGGGACCAGCCCCTTTAGAAATTCAGTACAATATGTTTAAACCCATACAAGGAAAAGTCACCAAGATTTAAACACAAATAATAAAAGGAAAAGGAGAAAAAGAAACAAGAGAATTAAGTCAAACACTCTGTTAACTGAATTCAGACTCTGGGCTTTTACAGGGCATTAATCTAATATATGCCAAATTAGATTTTCAAATTCCATAACATTTGATTTCTTTTCTAAAACCAGTTTACCCTCAATCCCAGAAGTTTTTCTTTCAAAGATAAACTACAATTCTAAGTGGAATTTCTATTCAACTAGGAGCTCTGTTGTTTTTTTAAAGTATTTATGAATCATATTTATATTTATGATTTTACTCTCCCCAAACATTACTTTTGACTTTAATAAAGTTAAGACTGACGTAAGAACTAAAAGATGGTTTACTGTGTATTAAATAATGCTCATTTTAAAGCAGGGCCACTTGCAACCTGTTTGTCAACTAAAATAATGTCAGAAAAGTTTTCAGACAGCTGGGAATTTCTTCCAACTTAACAACTCAAACAGCATCAAAATTATCCAGGAATTTCAGGATAAAATAGGTCTGCTTTGGAAACACATCCCCAATAATATACATAATTGATTACTGGTAACCTTTCTCATTTGTGCTGTGGGGACAAAATCCTTGAGTTTGAAGAAACCACAACTATGTTCCGGTCTGCACCAGGGATAGTTTGCAAAGGATTTTTAGCAGTTGGAGAGCTTGAAGCTTTCCTTCATATCCTGTTTAATGGGACTTCTAATTAATGTCACTCGTGAACTTTAAATTGCAGAGTGAGATCATCCACACACAATTCCTTCATTATGGCTAGTCCATTCACACTGAAGCAGTGTTGAAACATTAAGTCTATGAGTTGTTCAAGAGCCAATAAAGAACTGCAACAGGATGCCCAAGCAGTCCTTGTATGGTGCGTAAATTTAACGTGGCTTCAAAACAGGAGAGCAGAGGAAACACCTTTAGGAATTCCCTGGGGTATGATTTAACAATACAAAACAAGAGTGGAAACTAAAGCTGAAAGAAAAACCGGATAAAGCAATAACAAAAGAAGTTGTTCATTTTGGGGAGAGACTCTGGGGACCAGAAGTTTAAGATATGAAGTTGTAAAAGTAAAGTTCACTCTTCAGGCAGCCCAGGTGTATATAATGTCACAAGTGTCCAAAGATGTATTGATGTAGCATTGGAATTTTCGGCAACATCATGTAATCAGAACACAATAACTCTTAGGAGCATCTTGACATTTCTGAAAATATGTGAATATGCATGTGAATGACTGAATGAATAGGGAAAATATTCTATTGTGTACTAAAAAATAGATAAATCTCTTTACATAAGTCAGTATCCTACAATTTGACATTTATTTTGGCAATAAAGTATCAATTAGGATATAAGGAAGAGCCATGTAAAAAAGTTAATAATTACATACACTCGTATATACACACACTTATACATACACAGAAAATGAATGTGTGGCATCCATTATAGCTTAAATATTTAGTTATCTTTCTGGTTAAAGATATAGTTAGAGAAATAATATCAAAAAGATTCTTCATCACAAAAGAAGTCAGAGAAGAAAAATTAAGATCAAGAAAAGCAGAAATACCAAAGGAGAATCTATATTCCATCAACTTCTTACCAAACTGTGGAACATTTGTTATAAGAAAAGTAGACAAGCCTAGGACCAGTGATCAGGAAGTCCTCTAATTTGACATAATAAGAAACAGACTTATGGACCACAGCATGCTGTAATTACTATACCTCAGAAAAGAATTTCTGGGTGATGTCAAAAGACAAGAAGAATAAAATGTGGCTTTGTAAAGGCTTTGAGAGACAGAAACAAACAACAAGTCCATCCTGAAAAAGGAGAAAAGAATGGAGATAAAAAAATAGCCAAAGTGGGAAAAGAGAAACTCTGCATGTGACTAGGTATCACAGACCAGTGACTGGTAAGACTCCCAAACTCCCAGGGTTTTTGCTCTAGCTGAATCCTGGAAAAACAGTTCATTTATTCTACAGATATTTAGCACACACTAGGTGCCAGGCCCTGTGTAAGCAGCAGGAGAACGGAGAGTGAAAAAGGCAGACAAGGACCCTATTCTCTCAGAGCTTACATTCTAGTGGAGATTGACAGGCAATAGAGAAATTAGCAAGATTAACTTTTGATAGTGGTAACCCAGCTGTTAAGGGAATAAACAGGGTAATGTGATAGAAAGTACTAGGGAAGTATTCAGGGAAGGCCACTGTAGAGATGTCATTTGCACTGACAATGGAATGACAAGAGGAACAAATCTAGTGAAGATCTGAGGAAAGAATGTTCTAGACACAGGGGGTGGCTAGTACAAAGGTTCTGAGGAGAAAACAGACTTGAAATGCTTGAGGGGAGAAAGTTTTTGCTGCTGTGGTGAGCTGACTGTGGAGGGTGTAGCATAAGGTGGCGCCACAGAGGATGGGTGGGCTAGATAACAGGGCTTACTGGTTGGAATAAGGAGTGTAGATTTTAACCTAAGGGCAACAGGAAGACAAGAAAGGTTTTTAACACCAAGAAAGGGTTGGGAGAGAGTATGGGAATACAATGTAAAAGTTTATATTATTAAAAGATTACTACAGCCAATGTGTGGAGTCAAAATTTTAGGGGGATTAGAGTAGAAGGAGGTGGACCAATTAGGAAATAATTATAGTACAATAGACATAATTACAGCACAACAGGCAAAATGAG
This sequence comes from Piliocolobus tephrosceles, assembly GCF_002776525.5. NCBI lineage: Eukaryota > Metazoa > Chordata > Mammalia > Primates > Cercopithecidae > Piliocolobus > Piliocolobus tephrosceles. The sequence continues at coordinate 43,538,476 of NC_045436.1, read as the reverse complement.
TTAATGGCATCTTGAATTTGAATAGTCATAGTGAAGATGAAGAGAAGTTGATAAACTCAAGATACAGTTTGAAAATAGATCCAATAGCATTTTCTGATAAATTAGATATGGGGAGGGGAAGACAATGGAAAGAGAGAAATCAAGGAACACTTTTAAGTCCATGGAACGGGCAGAGGCATTCACTGAATTAAGAAATAGAGAAAGAAGCAGTTTAGGGATGGTGAGATCAAGACTTCTACTTTGCACACGGTAAGCTTGAAATACCTTTTAGATATCTAGGATGGAACACAAAATAGGCATTTTGATGTATGAATCTGGCATTTAAGAAAAAAATCAGTGTTGAAGACATCAATTGGCACAGCACAAGTATTCTGATATTACATCAAACCACAGGATTGGATGATTGGATAAATTTTCCTGGGAAGATATTGTAGACAGAGTAAAGGCCAGGACCCACAACCAGGTCTGAGACCCTCTAACATTTAGAGGTTAGAGAACCTATGTAGGGAATTGAGAAGGGGAGCAGTCTGTGAAGTAGACAAAAACTCCAGGAGAAAGAGGTATCATGGAAATGAAAAGAGAAACATGTTACAAGGCGCAAGTGATCAAATTGCCTACTACTGTCAAGTGTTTTTGTAAGATGAGGACAGAAAAATCACCACTGGATTTGGAAGATGGAGGTCACTGGTGACCTTGAGAAGGGCAGAGACTAAAGGCTGAGTAGAGTGCTAGGGAGGCTTGATTAAATTGGGTATGGGGGTGGGGTTGGCACTGTTAAAAGTAGAAATTGGAACAGTTGTTTCAAATTTTGCTTGAAAGAAGAGCATAAAATAGGGCAGTGGCTGAAGAGGTACTTGGGAGGTGTTACAAAAGCATGATCCAGTAGAGGTTCACAGTCATCCTATTCTGGTTTCTAGGCTTTCGTACAAATATCTAGGATGAAAAGCAGGATCTTGAATTACTTACTGAGTGACTTATCGAAACGTTTTCTGAACATCTACTAGATGTGAGGCACTGTGGCAGTAATTAGAATACAACTAAGGATATGGCTTCTGAATTTCAGCACTTGAACTCCTGCTAGGGAGCAGAACCTTCATCTGAGACTTGTGGAATTTTTCCACAAGTTTTTTGTTCCAGGGAACCAAAAAAGTAGGCTAAGCTCCAGGTCCTTCTGGACATACTCACCATTTGATGACAGACTTTAATGAATAGTGTGTCGATAAGGGCTTCTACCTTCCCCGCAGATACACTGTTTACTTAAAGAACAAATTGTCTGGTCTTGCAGACATGCAAAGAAGAATACAAAATAAATAGAAGTGAGTCTGCATGCACTAAAAATTGCATAAAATGTATGTTGACATTTAGGGAATATCTACTTATATATAAAAGTGTAAAGAAAATTAGCAACAAGAAAAATACTCCCAAAGAAACAAAGTAAAAAATGAAGATATCAATGAAAGAAAAGAAACTGCAAACACTGCGTGGCCCCAAGATTCAGAACAGCTAAAATTTGCTAGCTGAGTAAGGAATTGGAGAGGAGCATCAGCTGAAGTCATTCAGCTATGATCAATCAGTATTTTTCTGAGAGATCATAAGCTACTCTGAGGGCAGACGATAAAAGTCTTCTGGTGGGAAAGACCTCCTCTGTTCTAATCTCCTGATTTACACTGGCTGCCGATCCCTTAGTAACCCTTAGTGCTCCACAATCTTCCTATCCCCACTGTCTTCCCCAAATTATGGTTACTATCTGACTTGGTTCATCTTCTGGATGATGATGGATGACTTAATTACAGAAATGAAGGTACAAATGAAATACAAAGGGAGAGGCCAGATATGAACAAAGGGACAAACACACAGCCCTCTTACTATGGTTCCTTATTAATAAGCTTTGTATTTCCCAATGCCCAGGAGACCTGCATAACCACACTGGTGAGAGACAGAATAAAGAAAGAACAAAACGAGGGAAAGCAACACTTATTGCATGCCTCTTACATGCCAGTAATTCTGCCGAGTTTTTTCATGTTTTTTTCAGATTGGTTTCTGAACAATCCTGAATTGCCTATGGATGAGGAAACAGTGAACAAAAAGAGATAAGAGCCTTGCCCAAATTCACACAGCAGCACAGACTGTGTGATTCTAAATGCCATTATCTTCCATATAAAACACTGTGGATTGCATATGCTTAAAATATATTAAGTTGAGAAGCAATTACATGGAAAACAGTAAGTCAATATATAAGTGTAACTTGTACTTTGGGGTGCTTTGAATGAGTATTTTTTGTTCAGTTTTCATAGGTTATCTAAGCTAAAAATTAGATCAAAATAAACTTTATGATATATTTTTAAAACCCAGATTAACGATGATAATTAGGTATTAAATCTGTTTCAAATGGAATAAAAATTTACATCTACACCACCACTACAAAAAGTGTACAGATATATACACTCAATTATTATCTTCATACCTAATTGAGAGTGAGTTGCAGACATGACACCCCATTGGTTGAGAACAGCATCTAGAAACCAAGATCCAGCATGCTAGGTACACTTATTGCTACTAGGGTGAAACTGATTTTAGGCCCTTTCAGTGGGACACTGGTAGGAAAGATACATATGTGTATACACACACACACCAATATCTATTTTATCTATTTTATATCTATCTATCTACGTGTATTTTTAAAACATCAGGCCATACTGATGCCTCTAATTTCAGTCAACACAACAGGACGTATGCTAGTCCTCCCCCGTTCCATATTCCTAACTCCCTTCTTCAACAGAGAGAAGTCAGGTTCCCATTACCTTTAACTTATTTCCTCATACCTCCTGCATGTAACCAATCTGCTGACCCTATCAGTCTCAACTGCCTCCTTAGTCTTACCCACCTCCTGAGACTTCATCCTAGTCACCTCTTCAGCCCCAACCACGTCCTGGGCCCAACACACCCCCTTGGTCCTAACTGCTTCGTCAGTCCTGACCCCACAGGCCACTCCAACCCTGGCTGCCTCAAGGGGAGGGAAGGAAACCAAAAACATGTTTTAAAAAAAGAAGAGGAAGGGGGAAAAAAGGGGGCAGGGGGACAGGAATAAGTAGCGGAAGAGCTCACCCTCATTCTTGAATGATTGTCTACTTGGGAATAATCTAGGCTAACAATTGTTTTCTAACTTCATTTCCCCTTGAAGACATTCCATTTTGGGGGGACCTCTATTACTGCTTTAGAGAAGCCAGCTGTCACACTAATTGTTGTTTATGCTGTTGTTGTTTTTTAGAAAGTTGTCTTTTCTCTCTGTTTGACCGGAAGATTTTCTCTTTGAACAGTGTATATAGCGGTTAAGAGCACAGCTTCAAGAGCCAGATTGTCTGAATTCAAATCCCAGCTAGACTGAATTCAAATCCCAGCTCGACCACAGACTCGCGGTGTAATGTTGCAAAAATTTTCTAACTTTTCTGTGCCTTTTCTCTTCAGGAAAATGAGAATAATAATGAGTTAATGTCTATAAATATATGAGCTGGTATACACAAAGTGCTTAGAAGAGTACCTAGCACAAAGAAACCACTATCAAAGTGTTTGTTATTATTACTAGTAGTAGTTAGTGTAGTAGTCTTTGTTATATTGAAGGTTTATCATGATACATACTGGTGCAGATTTAAACTCACCCTGCTTGGGACCCGCAAACTTCTTCAATCTAAGGATTCATGTTCTAGTAATTCTGAAAATGTCTCTGCCATTTTCCCTCTGGAACTCTTGTCTGGAACTAGTTTTAACATTAATTTCTGGACTTGAGTTTCTAATCTGATGAAAACAGCATAAATCCATACTCGATAACCACCTATAGCACAGACGTGGAGTTTCCATTTTTCCCCCAAGAAACTTATTTTCTCCCATTCAAAGTCCCAGACTAAGATGACACTATCGCTTATCTTGGCCAATGATTAGAGTTTTTCTAGTAGTGCTTTCCCTGAGAGGGCACCTTTCAGGTTCCCAGGTTTATTGAGTGGTCTCAGTTCCAGCTAACTACCCAAGGCTACATTTCATATACCTGCATGTATACTTCACACCTAACTATGAAAGCCTACCACATGCTTATATGTGCAATTTGGGCACTTAATAATTGTCTTTTTGACATAAATTCCTAAAAATGGAACTGATCCAAAAAGAGCAAGCTGAACAGCAAAGCGGTTATCTTGTGAAATCTGGAGTTATTAAGACGTTAAGTTTAAATCTTGACTTTACCACTTAATAGCTGTTATTACCCTGGGGGAAGAAAATCCAAACTCTTTGAGTCCTAGTTTTCACAGTTCTAATATAGGAGTGAGAATAATTATTGTGAGGAAAGAATACAGTACATGCAAAGTGTGCAGCACAGCACCAAGTCCATGATGGCTTTGATAAATGTTACTATTATTGCTGCTGTTATTCTGTTTTTAATTTTTATCCATATTGCTAAATTACCAAATAGAAAGACTATTCCTATTTACACACCTACCAACAGTGTGCTTTTGTTTTTTTGTTTTGTTTTGAGACATGATCTTGCTATGTCTCCCAGGCTGGAGTGCAGTGGCATGCCTCCACCACCTGGGCTCAAGTGATCCTCCTACCTCAGCCTCCTGACTAACTGGGGTGATGGGAGCACCACCATACCTGGCTAATTTTGTTTTTAATTTTTTTGTAAAGACAGAGTCTCCCTGGGTTTCCTAGGCTGGTCTCGAACTCCTGGACTCCAGCAATCCAATTGCCTCGGCCACCCAAAGTGCTGAGATTACAGGCATGAGCCACTACACTTGACCAACAGTATGAATTTCTATGTCTTTCCATTCTTGCCAACAATAGGTCTTGTGACTCTTGTTGAACTTTGTTAATTTTATTTGCACTAATATGATTACCGGTACAGTTGTACATCTTTTCATAGGTTTGCTGCTCATTTATTTGTGTGTGTGTGTGTGTGTGTGTGTCTATGTGTGGCCAGTTTAAAATCTTTGTTCATTTTTCTATGGGTATATATGTTTCCTCTTGATCTGTAAAAGTTGTTCATATATTAAAGATAAAAACATCCTCACCTGTATGTTGCTTCTTTTAAAAAAATCTTTACTTTTGGGAGAGACAGGTTCTTGCTATGTTACTCAGGCTGGTCTTGAACTCCTGGCCTCAAGCAATCCTCTTGCCTCAGCTTCCCAAAGTGCTGGGGTTACAGGTGTGAGCCACCACACCTGGCTTATATCCTGCTTCTTTGTTACATGAACTTTGGATATAAAAGCACCTCCCTGATATTTCACTGTAAAAATAAACTAAAGATGTAGTCTTTTTTTTTTTTTTTTTTTGAGACGGAGTCTCGCTCTGTCGCCCAGGCTGGAGTGCAGTGGCGCAATCTCGGCTCACTGCAAGCTCTGCCTCCCGGGTTTACGCCATTCTCCTGCCTCAGCCTCCCGAGTAGCTGGGACTACAGGCGCCCACCATCTCGCCTGGCTAGTTTTTTTTTTTTTTTTTTT
>NC_045436.1:43516229-43532890 GCF_002776525.5 Piliocolobus tephrosceles | reverse complement strand
TTTTTTTTTTTTTTTTTTTGTATTTTTTAGTAGACGGGGTTTCACCATGTAGGCCAGGATGGTCTCATCTTTACTGATAAACATTGCAGTGGTTTTGGTTATTGACAGTTGTTTTTGTGCATTTCATGTGAAAACAGCATAGGAATTATCTTTCTAGGTCAGGTCCCATCTTGCCTAACCAGTACAAAATTCTGTTACTAACGAGTGACCTGGAGAACATGATAAGAAAATAAGAAATCATGTTTATCAGAATAATACTTACAATCAATTAGGATCTGCTCAGTTTACAGGAAGATTTACTATAGCTTAGTCTCTCACCGGTTATGAAATAAATTCATCCAAAGCCTTTTAAAATCAGTTTTTTTGCCTCTGTTTAGTGGTTCTACTTATATTTTAAGAAAGTTTCCAGAATTCTCCTTCAACTTGCTGTTTTCCAGATCTACCATCTTGGTTCATATTCACCTTATCCATGCCATTCATGATTTGATAGATTTTTACTTTCTAGGCCAAAGAGTCCTAATCTTTCACTTTGTCCTAATACGTCAATTCCTTCTCACTCCCTCCTACTTCTCCAATCATTTCATAATAAATTGGTACCACAATAATGAAATTTACTGAGAAAACCAGATTTTCAGATGCTGCCATAAATAATGAAGTCAGAGAAATGATGAAAAGGGCTTTAATGAGGTTTGAATACAGTTGGAATATTACAGATAGAAAATCAATTTGGAAAACGCTGTCAGCTTCATCCATGAAGAAAAAGTTATTTAAACACACACATCTAAAGGACAGGAGTAACTGTGAAGGCAATGAAGAACTGAGAATTATTTTATAATTGAGAAAAACTCATTCTTTTTTATCTATCTATCTGCCTCTCTGTCTACCATATATAATTTTTTGTTATGATTAAAAGTCTCACTGGGTAGATATACAAATATCTTGGATATTCAAATTCTGGAAGGTCTAGTAAATAATTACGCATTTAATTATTTTAACTAAGTCTTAATGCTATATAATCTTGGAGGCAGAAGGAAGAGGCTTTTTTTGGCTCCTTTGCAATACCACTTACAAGATGATGCATAATTTTGCTCATCCCGTAGAATGTATTTTATATTCTTAAAGAGAAAAACTGAATTTGTGGATCCAAGACTAGTAGATATTTTGCGGAAAAAAAGGATATCTTTTCCATAAAGCCATTTTTGACAAGTACTGTGAAGCAACCTGCACAGCAAAGAGAGATTACTGTTTAAATAGATTATATCAGATCATAGAAAAATTGGGAGCTGTATTTCTCTTAAAGTAACTTATAAGATCTGGAAAACTGCTTCCAGTCTGGGTTAGCTAAACATTCAGTAGATTCTCAGTTCTTTATCATTGAAAATTAAATAAAAGCTACAGCTTTCCTTTCTAATACAAAACAAACAAAATAGAAAAACAAGAAAACCCATATACAATTATAGAATTTTATAGAATTCTGAATGTAAGTTTCTATAAGTTATTGGGATCTCAGGTCCCTAGGCTAAGAAACTCTTGACTCTAGAGCAATTTTGGTTATATTTTTGTGTTTTTTAAAATTTTGCTTTTAAGCCCATCACTGAATGTCTAATATATAAACCAATCTCCTGTTCCTACCTTAGCTACTCCATCTATTTATTTTGGAGCATAGAAGACTGAAAGTTCCATGTCCTCATCTATAAGCTCTTCATTGGTACTTTGCATGGGAAAGCCTTGCCATGTCCTGAAAGCTGATCTCCACTCTCTGCTATAAACAACTCAAATGAAGCGTCCTGTTTAATTACATTAGACACCTAAGGATTTGCCAGAACATTCTTGCCAATTTGATATATAAGAAGCCAACCACCACCCATCTGCTCAATGCCTAGTTCCTAGGATACTTCCTTAAGAGTTTACCGTGTGTGGCCAGGTGCAGTGGCTGACGCCTGTGATGCCAGCACTTGAGGAGGTGGAGGCAGGAGGATCACCTAAGGTCAGGAGTTAGAGACCCCCAAAATGGGGAAACCCTGTCTCTACTAAAAATACAAAAATTAGCTGGGCGTAGTGGTGGGCACCTATAATCCCAGCTACTCAGGCGGCTGAGGCTACTCGGGAGAATCGCTTGAATCAGGGAGGTGGAGGTTGCAGTGAGCTGAGATTACACCACTACACTCCAGCCTGGGCAACAGAGCGAGACTACATCTCAAAAAACAAAACAAAAACAAAAACAAACAAAAAAAATCAAAAAGTGTTTACTGTGTGATTCTGTTCTCCAATATATAAACCTGACTCATTTTGGTGATGGGCTCTTTCCTACCCCTCACTTTATCTTTTCAGAGACCCAGGATATCTCATTGTACACAGAAGTCAGGCTATGGCAAGTGAGGCTGAAAGTATACCTGAGAAAAGTCAACTTTCCAATTCTAATCTTGTTTCACAATATTTAAGCAGTTTTATTGAAGTATAATTGATATACAAATAACTGCATATATTTAGTGCATACAATTTGATGAGTTTGAACATTGAAAACACCCATGATACCATCACCACAATCAAGTTAACAGACACATGCAATATTTCTCAGTGTTTCCTTGTATCCCATTGTTGCTTTTTGTAGTAAGAACATGTAACATGAGATCTATGCTCTTTACAAATTCTGAAGTACACAATACTGTATTGTCAAGCATAGGCATTATGTTGTACAAAAGATTTCTAGAAATTTAGCAGATAATTAAAACTTCATATACACTGAACAACCATTTCCTCCACACTCCAGAAGTTTCATTGTAAAAGGGGAAAAGGTGACTTCTGAGAGTAACAGATACATATTTATTCAAATCCAAATACAGCATATTCTAAAATCAAAGATAATCTTTAAACAAACAGCTACTGTGCCAGACTATTAACTGCCTACTTTATAGCCATTCCCACCCTCTTATATGTTAACAGAACCCTGTTTTCTTTGGGACAACAATATGCCCAATCTAGGATATAACTCACTATTAGTATTGTTAGTCTAAACCAGTCACATTTCCAAGTAATATGTGTCTCAAATACATGACAGATAGCTGAGATATTGATTCCCTTAACTCTCAGGGCAGAAAGACTGGGCCTAGATTAGCAGAAGCATTCTGTTCACCCTCAGGATGTACAACAAATGTTATCATTTCCTACACGTGTCATAAAGGGAAAAACATCAGTCAGGAAGCATGGTTCTAAGCCAAATTCTGTTTCCTTTGATAGATACTCAATTTATCTCCTCTCCTTATAGCTAGCAGTAATTCAGTTCTGGCCAATGCAATATTAGGGAAAGTCGGCTGAGAGCCTCCTGGAAATGCTTGTTCTAACATACAAAAGGACAGAAATAAGAGGATAGCATATTAGCAGTGCCTTTTCCCTTTCTTCCTACCTCGAACAAAAATACAATGCCTAAAACCTCAACAGCCATCTCACTACCATGAAGTAACAAAGCATGAGGATAAAAGACCAATAACTAGCCAGACACAGTGGCTCATTGCTGTGATCTTAGCACTTTGGGAGGATGAGGCAGACAGATTGCCTGAGCTCCGGAGTTTGAGACCACCCTGGGGGCAACATGGTGAAACTCCATCTCTACTAAAATACAAAAAATTAGCTGGGCATAGTGGTGCACACATGTAGTCCCAGCTACTTGGGAGGCTGAGACATGAGAACTGCTTGAACCCTGGAGGTGGAGGTTGTAGCCCGAGTGACAGAGCAAGACTCTGTCTCAAAAACAACAACAACAACAACAACAACCAAACCAGACCAACAGCTAAGAATAATGGAGCAGAGAGATGGAAAGAGCTTATGACTTTATATTGTTGAACATCAGACTCAAGGTCAACAACTGACTACTTCGAAAACGGGAAGCAGACAATTGTTGATCTTGGGCCTGATGTTCAACAATATAAAGTTGACTGATGCACATTAATGAAGGGAATACTTTAAGTCATTTTTTCTTTGAAGCATCCTATAATTCTCAGTTTTGTAGGAATATCAACCCTCTTGTTCTTCCCAGATTATCTAATGCTTTATTATCTATTAATATCTACACAACTTTAAGTCTTAGTGGGGTGACATCAGCTTTAATGTTAATCATTTCTATTGCATTCTTCATGGCTCAGAATTTCAGCCTCCTAGAAATTTCAACATATTATGGTAGTACTGGTTGTTAATCCGGTAGCTAAGTGGAAATTCCAAGAGGCACAGTAAATTCACATATTCAAGGGTTATGGTGATTAAAAAACAAAAACTCTGAACCGAAAATGTGGGAACAAATATATTTCAGATATTCTGAAACATAATTTAACTTTTATTGCAATATATAGGAAACATAGAAAGAGAAATTTTTTTTTATTATTATTATACTTTAAGTTCTAGGGTACATGTGCATCACATGCAGGTTTGTTACATATGTATACTTGTGCCATGTTGGTGTGCTGCACCCATCAACTCGTCAGCACCCATCAATTCATCATTTATATCAGGTATAACTCCCAATGCAATCCCTCTCCCCTCCCGCCTCCCCATGATAGGCCCCGGTGTGTGATGTTCCCCTTCCCAAGTCCAAGTGATCTCATTGTTCAGTTCCCACCTATGAGTGAGAACATGCGGTCTTTGGTTTTCTGTTCTTGTGATAGTTTGCTAAGAATGATGGTTTCTAGCTGCATCCATGTCCCTACAAAGGATGCAAACTCATCCTTTTTTATGGCTGCATAGTATTCCATGGTGTATATGTGCCACATTTTCTTAATCCAGTCTGTCACTGATGGACATTTGGGTTGAAACCAAGTCTTTGCTATTGTGAATAGTGCTGCAATAAACATACGTGTGCATGTGTCTTTATAACAGCATGATTTATGATCCTTTGGGTATATACCCAGTAGTGGGATGGCTGGGTCATATGGTACATCTAGTTCTAGATCCTTGAGGAATTGCCATACTGTTTTCCATAATGGTTGAACTAGTTTACAATCCCACCAACAGTGTAAAAGTGTTCCTATTTCTCCACATCCTCTCCAGCACCTGTTGTTTCCTGACTTTTTAATGATTGCCATTCTAACTGGTGTGAGATGGTATCTCATTGTGGTTTTGATTTGCATTTCTCTGATGGCCAGTGATGATGAGCATTTTTTCATGTGTCTGTTGGCTGTATGAATGTCTTCTTTTGAGAAATGTCTGTTCATATTCTTTGCCCACTTTTTGATGGGGTTGTTTGTTTTTTTCTTGTAAATTTGTTTGAGTTCTTTGTAGGTTCTGGATATCAGCCCTTTGTCAGATGCGTAGATTGCAAAAATTTTCTCCCATTCTGTAGGTTGCCTGTTCACTCTGATGGTAGTTTCTTTTGCTGTGCAGAAGCTCTTTAGTTTAATGAGATCCCATTTGTCAATTTTGGCTTTTGTTGCCATTGCTCTTGGTGTTTTAGACATGAAGTCCTTGCCCATGCCTATGTCCTGAATGGTACTACCTAGGTTTTCTTCTAGGGTTTTTATGGTATTAGGTCTAACATTTAAGTCTCTAATCCATCTTGAATTACTTTTCGTATAAGGAGTAAGGAAAGGATCCAGTTTCAGCTTTCTACTTATGGCTAGCCAATTTTCCCAGCACCATTTATTAAATAGGGAATCCTTTCCCCATTTCTTGTTTCTCTCAGGTTTGTCAAAGATCAGATGGCTGTAGATGTGTGGTATTATTTCTGAGGACTCTGTTCTGTTCCATTGGTCTATATCTCTGTTTTGGGACCAGTACCATGCTGTTTTGGTTACTGTAGCCTTGTAGTATAGTTTGAAGTCAGGTAGCGTGACGCCTCCAGCTTTGTCCTTTTGACTTAGGATTGTCTTGGCAATGCGGGCTCTTTTTTGGTTCCATATGAACTTTAAAGCAGGTTTTTCCAATTCTGTGAAGAAACTCATTGGTAGCTTGATGGGGATGGCATTGAATCTATAAATAACCTTGGGCAGTATGGCCATTTTCACGATATTGATTCTTCCTACCCATAAGCATGGTATGTTCTTCCATTTGTTTGTGTCCTCTTTTATTTCACTGAGCAGCGGTTTGTAGTTCTCCTTGAAGAGGTCCTTTACATCCCTTGTAAGTTGGATTCCTAGGTATTTTATTCTCTTTGAAGCAATTGTGAATGGAAGTTCATTCCTGATTTGGCTCTCTGCTTGTCTGGTACTGGTGTATAAGAATGCTTGTGATTTGTGCACATTAATTTTGTATCCTGAGACTTTGCTGAAGTTGCTTATCAGCTTAAGGAGATTTTGGGCTGAGACAATGGGGTTTTCTAAATATACAATCATGTCATCTGCAAACAGGGACAATTTGACTTCTTCTTTTCCTAACTGAATACCCTTGATTTCTTTCTCTTGCCTGATTGCCCTAGCCAGAACTTCCAACACTATGTTGAATAGGAGCGGTGAGAGAGGGCATCCCTGTCTTGTGCCAGTTTTCAAAGGGAATTTTTCCAGTTTTTGCCCATTCAGTATGATATTGGCTGTGGGTTTGTCATAAATAGCTCTTATTATTTTGAGGTATGTTCCATCAATACCAAATTTATTGAGCATTTTTAGCATGAAGGGCTGTTGAATTTTGTCAAAAGCCTTTTCTGCATCTATTGAGATAATCATGTGGCTCTTGTCTTTGGTTCTGTTTATACGCTGGATTACGTTTATTGATTTGCGACTGTTGAACCAGCCTTGCATCCCAGGGATGAAGCCCACTTGATCATGGTGGATAAGCTTTTTGATGTGCTGCTGAATCTGGTTTGCCAGTATTTTATTGAGGATTTTTTCATAGATGTTCATCAGGGATATTGGTCTAAAATTCTCTTTTTTTGTTGTGTCTCTGCCAGGCTTTGGTATCAGGATGATGTTGGCCTCATAAAATGCATTAGGGAGGATTTCCTCTTTTTCTGTTGATTGGAATAGTTTCAGAAGAAATGGTACCAGCTCCTCCTTGTACCTCTGGTAGAATTCAGCTGTGAATCCATCTGGTCCTGGACTTTTTTTGGTTTGTAGGCTATTAATTATTGCCTCAATTTCAGAGCCTGCTATTGGTCTATTTAGGGATTCAACTCCTTCCTGGTTTAGTCTTGGAAGAGTGTAAGTGTCCAGGAAATTATCCATTTCTTCTAGATTTTCTAGTTGATTTGCATAGAGGTGTTTATAGTATTCGAAAGAGAAATTTTTTAATGGATATGTACAGGCAAAGGCTTGGGAATATTTAGGTACTCTCAAGCTATCTATAAATATAGAAGTCAAAAACATCAACCAGTGTTTCTCAGTAAATAAAAAGCACACTCCAAAAAAAAAAAAAAAAAATGCAACTTCGCAAATCTCTTATAAAAAGTAAGTGCAATAACACTTTTGCTTCCAAATAAAAAAAGAAAATGCTATTTAATATGACACATTAAAAAAAAGCCACACTGTCAAACTCAAAAAAATACATATTGTATGATTCAATGTATAGGGTGATCTGGAAAATGCAAAACTAAAGGGATAAAAAAACAGATCAGTGGTTGCCAAGGGCTGGGAGGGAGGGGAAGGCCTGGGAGGGAGGGGGGCAGAGTCATTGCCTACAAAAGGGCACAGGGAAACTTTGGGGGTGATGGAATGTTCTACATCTTGATTATAGTGATCGTTATATATTAAACACTTATCAAAACTTACAGAACTGTATACTAAAAAAGGGCAAATTTTACTCTAGGTAAATTATACCTTAACTTTAAAATGGGGGAATAGCACATCTGTGAACTGATAAGAAACAAGTTATTTTATGCTGGGTTAAGCCATGCTGTGGTAACTAATCAAGAACCTGAGAAACTGAGCTGTTATCCTATATATTATGTAAATTTTTAAGCTATAAATATGTATGGTAGAACTAATGCTGTGTTGGATAGTTATATGTGTTCAAGACTTTTAATGGTATCAATTTCATAACTGAGTTAGACAGCAGATTATTAGGCTTCAAATCCAAATACAGCATATTCTAAAATCAAAGATAATCTTTAAACAAACAGCTACTGTGCCAGACTGTCAAATGCCTGCTTTATAGCCATTCCCACCCTCTTATATGTTAACAGAACCTTGTTTTCTTTGGGACAACAAAATGCCCAATCTAGGATATGACTCGCTGTTAGTCTAGTTAGTCTAAACCAGTCACATTTCCAAGTAATAAGTGCCTCAAATACATGACAGATAGCCGAGATATTAAGGGATCACAAAAAGTTATATTCTTTGCTGTGGAAATAAGCAATTAATCTTAACATTTCATAGTATAATTGTGCCTTCCAATGGGAAGGAGACAAACATGATATATTCAATAATGATAAATTGCAGATGTTAACAGTTCACTTAGCTTTTAAGGCCATTTAATAGTTACAGAGTATCTCTCACACATCATATCATCTGATTCTCAACAACTGGTTATATCATCTGATTCTAACCCACAAGGTTAGAAAGGTAAGGTATCACTATTTTTCTACAGATGAGAAAATAGAGACCCAGTAAGTTAGATGATTTGACTACAATCCTAACATTAGTATTAATAGAGAGTCAGGAAATAAACTAAGATATTCTGATCCCAAATCTAATAATTTTTCTCTCTGTATCAGTCTGTCAATTAAAGGCAATATATCTCAAAACTCTTCCCCAAATCTCAAACTACAAAGCCAACTAAAACTGACAAAAAGTCTATATGAATACTCAAATGCAGCTCTACACCTTTTAAAATGGTCCTATTAAATTAAAATGAGAATATAGCACAGGCAGGATTTTAGGCAAGGAAAGCTACTGCTCTAATAAAAAGGAAAGTAGACACACATAGACTTCCTACAGTCAGCCAGGCCCACTGTTTTAAATTTAATATCACAAAGATCCCTAAGAATAGGTATTATTATTATCCTCATTTTACATTTAGAGAAATTTGGATCAAGGATAATAAGCTGTCCAAAGTTACCTAGTTTATCAAGGATGGATTATAATCCAAGTCTGTTGGATTCTGAAGCCCTTTGTCCTAAGAGCCAAAAGAAAAATATTTTAAACCTACACACTTGTACATTGAGTCAAAATTTCAGTAGTTCCATAATATTGAATCTTAATGAAGGTTGTTTTAGAAGATCTTTTAAGGCATAGCTTGTTCATAGATTCTTCACCTTTATTGATGTATTTATTTTGAGACGGAGTCTTGCTCTGTTGCCTAGGCTGGAGTGCAATGGCATGATCTCAGCTCACTGCAACCTCTACCTCTCCAGTTCAAGCGATTCTTCTGCCTCAGCGTCCCATGTAACTGGAATTGCATATGTGAGCTACCACGCATGGCTAATTTTTGTATTTTTTTTCTTTTTAGTAGAGATGGGGGTTTCACCATTTTGGCCAGGTTGGTCTCGAACTCCTGACTCAGATGATTCACCTGGCCTGGCCTCCCAAAGTACTGGGATTACAGGTGTGAGCCACCTTGCCCGGCCTTCTTCACCTTTAAAACGAGGATTGCTTCTGTCTTCCTTTTAAATATGCGTCAAACTTCCTTAGGTGTCTTGAAGTGATCTGAGTTCCCCAAAAGCAGGTATTTTTATACTCATATCAACCTTTATAGACCACTGTGGTGCCCTATAGCAAGGTCAACCAGACCATGAGACGGAAAAACAAAATGAGCCAAATAAGATATGAAATAATTTCAGGAATTGTGACATTTCCCTTAAAATAAGACTCTGCTTTAAAATTCCATATTAAATATTTTTCAATATCTGTTTTGTCTTTAAATAAAACACTCATGACTTTTGAATTATAAGACAGAAAGAATGGCTTAGTTTTTGAAATCTTCTAACCCAGCAAAGAGTAATACACATATAGGCACTTGAAAAATATTTCATGGTGAGGGTGATAGTAATGATGATTAGGTAGTTACTTTCACATTCATTTGTCTTTAGTGGTTTTCATTATATTAAAAGTGAAGAAGAAAAATAATTTTTAGTTTCTCTTGTTTTATACTGTCACTGAAGTCTATAGGTAATCTGTTTCTAGGTGTACTTTTTAAAATATAGAGATGTAAGTCATGCACTTGCTGGAATAAAACTTACATAATGAAGTTCATTTTGCTTGTCAAGTGCAGATAAAAGGAAGAAGGGAAATAACAGTTTAAATGTAAAAGGCACCTTTTCCCTAACTCCTCAACTATTTCACACAATAAAATGAATAATTTAACTACCTGAAACTTCATATGTGCAGAACACTGCATGCAGACCAGTGGCATTTTCACTTCGAATTTGTATAGTCTTTAGTCAATACACTTCATCTGCATTTCTAACACCTGCTTCGGTAGGCTGTGAAGTACGCTGTTATCTCTACAGTCGTCTTTTATCTTTACTCTGTCCATCTAGCCAAAAAAAAAATTACGTGATAGAATATAATTACTTGGCCTAAAAGATATGGGGAGTAATTCACATGATTTTCTCAAAGGCATTTTCCTTTATCTTATCAAGAGATAATTTTAAAACAAATTACTAATTAATGTTGTCATTCTTTATAGCATACACCTCCTTCAAACATTAGCATTAATTGTATATAGCAGAAATAACAACATCTACTTGCTCAGCAATGAGTGTCTGTTTTGGGTGCAAAGAAAGAAAGCCATTAACTGTAATGACTGATAACATTTATAAAGCATACAAATATGCCTACTGAGCTTGTTATTGTTATATTGCTTGTTATTAAAATGATGTTTTTCTAGCTTAGCCTGCCTAACACGACCTAAGTTAAATTTTATGCATATCAACATAAACAGCCAATTTTTGACTTCAGCTAATCTGTCAATGACTCACATTTTTATATGGAGGATTTAAGCAAAGGATTAATACATTTTTAAGGGTTTATACATTTTTTCATCTGTGTTACATAATTTTATATGAATGATTTAAGCAAAACATTTAAAGGCTGAGTTCTCTGATACAAAAATTATCTTAGAACAGGAGGAAAAATGGGGAGCAGTTGGGGGAGAAGAACTAGAATAAAACTGAACTATCTATTGTTCTTACTCTCTGCTTATTTCCTGAATAGCACTTAATTATAATGTAATTATTCTACCTGTTGTCTGTTTCCCTCTCTGAATGGAAATTTCATTTGGGAAAGGATCATACCTGGCTGTTCACCACTCCCTTTCCAATGTCTAGCTTAGTTCCAGGCACACAGTAAATACTCAATAAATATTCCCTATACAAACAAACTTTTAAAAATTTCAACCATATTGAATTAGAAGAGATTCTGAAGGACTTCCTAAACTTCTCTATTCCTTTCAAAACTTCATTTATCCTTTAAAAATTGATATATATGGAAAAAAAATATATATGGAAAACCTTCATTTATCTAGGATCACTGTAGAATAATACATAAGCTGCTTTTCTAAATAAGCTGATTTTCTCAGATAGCCAAAGATGACTCCTTTAAGATTCTAAGACATTTTAATTCCAATTATTTTCAGTGTGTCATTCAAACACACATTATTATTTACTTCTTTAGCTTTTTTTTAAAAAATAGATTTCACATAATTTAATTATTAATGTCTTATAATCAAAATTGTATATTAAAATGCTTTTACATTCTGTCATATAATTTTGTAGTACCTTCAGATACTAATGAGATAGGTAAGGCTGTATGTCCCTAAATCAAAGGGACCTATCAACATTGACTCATATTTAATCATTTTGTTGTCTTCATTCTTGCTATTTTCAGTATTTTACCTTCTAGCTGCTTCTTCGTTACAGGTTCTTACTCCTAATAAGTTTTAATGTACTACTCAGGATGAATTAAAGATTCACTAAATAACTAACCTATAACAGAAATACTATGAAAACATTAAACTGTATCTTTTGCTTTTTTATTCAACTGTAAATATTATCGTTTGCAGACTTTCCATTCAAGCTAAGCCATTAAGCCTATCACCCAGAGTAGGGTAAACATGGTCTATCACATCAAAGTTGTTATTCAGTTTTGAGAGTCATGTAAGGTTTACCTGATGAGTTCCTAGAGGGAAAAGAGTCTTGAAAAAGATTCTCAGTATCCCTGACAGAGAAAGGGATTTTCTAGAGTCCTTAAATTCCTATTACAGATTAAGGGTCAAATCCAGTAGAGCTGAATATCAATCCTGACCATGAAGAAAGAGAAGTTCAGGATATGATCCAAGGGAACTTTTAATGGCCCAGGGAGCAAGCCCACTATGCTTCTGAACTGCAGGAAGAGAAATTCAGAAAGATATGAAAGAAGAGGAGGATGGGGAGGTCAGATACTAGGGTCCCTGCTTGAAAGGGATGGTAAAGTAGAAATGTTCAGAACGCAGAACACTGCGACTAGTCAACAGCTTGCTCAGGTAGAGCCTTGGGGAAGCTGCAAATTCCCAGAAAGCTCACATAGGGCCCTCCTCAACACGACTAGGAAGCAACAGCATTGTGCTGATGAAAGGAGATGTCTAGATAAATAAGCGTTAAATAAAACTCCAATAAAGGTGATCCAAACACACCCACGTGCCCCTACGAAAAGATACCAAGTAGGCACTTGAAAAATATGACAACCCAGAACCAAACATAAGGCTTTTCCACAACCCTTCTAGCTCATTTTAAGATTCCACCAGGGGCTGACATCGAGTTCACTAGTGTTCAGAGCTCACTTAGATGCCGGGCACTGTGGTTCACACCTGTAATCCCAGCACTTTGGGAAGCCAAGGCAAGAGGATCACCTGAGGTCAGGAGTTCAAGACTAGCCTGGCCAACATGGTGAAACCCTGTCTCTACTAAAAATACAAAAATTAGCCAGGTGTGGTGGTACACGTCTGTAATCCCAGTTACTCAGGAGGCTAAGCCAGAGAACCACTTGAACCCAGGAGACAGAGGTTGCAGTGAGCTGAGGTTATACCACTGCACACCAGCCTGGGTGAAAAAGTGAGACTCCATCAAAAAGAAAAAAAGAAAAAGAAAAAGAAAAAAACCCCACAATAACTCACTGAGAAAACTGCCTAACAGCTTACACAGATACCTGGTCATGACTTTTATAAAAACCTATACATTACTGAAAGTAAAATACTCAACAGTGGAAGCTGGGCAAAACAAAAGCAAAAGTCAGGTGGGGGAGCAGAAACCTCCTTAAAAATCTTAATTGAATAGTCCCAGAATTAATATTCTCATTCCTAATGCAAATAAGACACAGTGAACTGTTGAGAAAACAATAGAAAAAAATTAAGCAATTTCCAAAGAGAAGGATAGCTTAATAATTCAAAGGATATTCAAATTTTTGGACTACTTCCAGGAAATAAAAAGCTAAACTTTATGAAGAGGTAAACAGAGGGAAAATCTCATTTATGTGGATTAGCTTGAGAAAAAAAGAATGTGAGTCAGGATTGAGTACAGAAAAGTTCAAATTATGGAACATTTTAAGAGAAAGAAACATTTACTACTTTCTGTAACTTGAACTAACCTCTGGTTTAAAATGGAATTCCTTCAGCTACATGACATAATGGAAAGTAGACTGTCAAGAAATAGTAGGAACTGGATTCTGGTTGTGATTCTCCTCTTTACCAGCTGGATAAGCTTGGACAAACCCCTTGATCTTTCTGAATCTCAAGTTCATCATCTATTAAATGGCAAAAATAATAACAGCTGGTATTTATGGAGTATTTACTACCATGTTACATGCTCTGTGAATATTTAACACCACATACTTCATTTAATCCCTACAAACATCCACAAGGTTGACACAGTTGCTATTATATTTTTATCCAGGGAATGGAGGCACAGTAAAGGGATACAAACACAGGCAGTCTGACTCCAGAATCAGTCTCATTGGAAATTCAATTTCAGCAATACTGTACCTGCCTCACAGGAGAGCTGTGGTCCTTATCTGAGGACCACAATATGTAAAAGTGCTTTGAAAGCTATATGATGCTTTACATATAAGAAATCAATAGTATTTAATGACTAGATTAATTCATTCAAGACTAGCAGAGTTCATCTGTAATTAAATCAATAAAGTATATTTTGAGTTTATTTCTCAAGTATATTAAAAATATCTACCACAAAATTATTTGCAGTATGAATATGTATGATCAACTTTAATCCTATTCCAACCCAGTTTGAAATATCATAGATTGCGAATTACTTAGGTACACAGCCACAAAGAGCACTGTACAAAGAGTGAGGAAAGCTCCCCAGGCTCTCCCTTGCTCAGAAGCTATTCCTTTTTCAATCCAATTCCAACAAACTGCTTTCCGAGTCTAGAGAAATTTAAAAACATTGGTTGCTCTCCCAGCAATACTATACCTATTCTCAGGTATGTTCAGAACCTAGTCCAGTGTCTGGCATGGAGCAGACACTTGGCTGAATGACTGAGTGAGAATGATTACCTTAGAGCAAGGAAGATGCCAGAAATTAAAGCAAAGACAATCTAACTCAGAAAGCACTGTGGCATAGAAGTCACTCTGTGTGGAGGCAAAAACTCCAAACACTTCAGCATGGTTAGAAGTCAGCATGGTTAGCATGACAGTCATGCCTAGTATGCTTGTCAATGGAGTAATGACCAACTAGGGTCACCAACAAAAGGTTAAACCACAGAGAATTTCAGAAGAGTGAAAAGTATATGACGCACTTTAAAATATTTTTATTTAATATGGTAAAAAATGTTTATAGAGTTGTTTAAAAGAATAAATCCTGAGCTAGCTAGAAAGCATAAACACATTCATTTCTTCACCTGACCATTTGAGAAACTCTGCTAGGATATCAATGAGCCTCAGCCCTTGCTCTCCAAGAACTTACAACCTGGTGATATTCTGGTTATAGAAGACAGGAATCAAAAAAATTTACACAAATAATTATTTAAAGTTCTGATAGGTGCTAAGAAACTGCACTACATACCAGGAGAGTATTCAGAAAGAGAATCTGGTCTTTCTGAACACTCTACTAGAAAAGAACTCAGAACTTACAAATGTCTTCCTATCTCATTTGGATTTAAAGCCAAAATCTTTTCAATGACCCACAAGGTCCTAACTTTATAATCTGGACCCTTATTACACATCTGAATTCATCTTCATTGCCCTCTCTGTTCTGGCCATTCTCCTACCTCAACACCTTTGTACTTTGAGTTATCTCTATATGAAACAAATACCATTTCCCCAAATATCCTCATGGATTGCTATCTCACCTCCTTCAAGCCTCTGCTCAAATATTCTTTTATAAATGAGACTGTCACCTAACACCTTTCAATAAAATGCAACCCCTCTAGTTTTATCCCTTTCCTGCTTCATTTCTATATTCTCCATAAGACACACACACACACACACACACACACGTAACATTGTAAAAGTGTACATTTTAGTTGTTATATTCCCTCACTAGAATGTAAGCTCTGTAAGTGTTTGATACATTTTCATGGCCTCACTATAGAGTAGGGGCTCAGCAAAGTTATTTGTTGAATAAATGAACTGGAGACACTGTAAGCATGCCCTTATGGCAGAATCCTTGTTGGTGAAGAAGATGGCACAGGATGAAGCTTGAGAGACAGGCAAGAAATAGACCAGAGAATCTTTTAAGCCACATAAAGGACTTTGGTATTTATCTCAAGAAAGTCATTGAAGGATTTTAAGCAGAAAAATGACACGATCAATTTACATATTTCCAGATAATTTTAACTACTATGTGGAGAATAGAATGAAATGGGCTAAAAAGAGATGAGAAAATCAAGAGCAACTCTCATCTCCAGGGTGCACACAAGTTTTGCTGTCTCTCTATGTGAAGGTGTACACACCCTTAACACACACTGCTGTAAAAACAACTTATTGCTTGCCTATCACAGTAGTATTTGCAAAGTTCCCAATCCAAACGCTCAAAATTTAAATGTTTCTTTCCCAAATCTTTTCCTTCTGAATAAACCTTGAAATAAATATGTACTTTTAGCAAATTCTATTTGCTTCGACAGCAATATATAATATAGTGAAGACTTTAAGCTTGCACAAAACATATCTCTATGAACAAGGTCCATAAAGGTTAAGAGTAGCCTAATTTTCTGTGATTCTTTTAGCTACAGATTTGGCTAAGGGCTTGGATAGCATGGGAAAGAAGATAAGTGAGAAAAACATTGGTGATTTAACCTCTAGTGTTCCCTTAAGGACAAACATTTGTCACCTTGACAGCAAGGTGAAAGGTTTGCAGCAAGCATGCTTATAACAGGACTCTCTCCTCTCTCTCCTCCCTGGGGACCTGTGAGTTCTGAACAGACAATATCTGAACAGATGATGATGATGATGATGATGATGATGATGATGATGATGATGATGATCCACAGAAAAGAACAGGGGAGGAAAAGAGATTGAGACCCCACATAACTCAGAACCTCAAACTGAAACGAAGCTCCAGGGACTGTCACAAAGATTTAGCATTTGCGCTCTTCTTCCTAAGCTTCCACTTAAGGTTGGAGTAATCAACGCTATAAATTATCACAAAACATTCAAACATTGTCCAATATTAACAGCATGGATTCCATTGCTAATAATTACTAGTGTGTTTTATTTTATTTTTTTTTATTTTTTATTTTTATTTTTTATTATACTTTAAGTTCTAGGGTACATGTGCATAACGTGCAGGTTACATATGTATACATGTGCCATGTTGG
>NC_045436.1:43486618-43516219 GCF_002776525.5 Piliocolobus tephrosceles | reverse complement strand
TGGTGTGCTGCACCCATCAACTCGTTAGCACCCATCAATTCATCATTAAAGCTGAATTCCTAGGCATATATACCTCCACTTTTGATACAAATCTCTAGTTTTCAGGGTTTACAATTCTGATGTGAAAGTCAGCTGCAGGCTTAAATCAGACACTAAAACAAGCCTGATGTTTACTCTTCATGAATACATATAACCCAAATTAGCATTAAAATGATGATACCCATGCATCAAAAAGAATAATAGAATCTCTGTTTTAGCCTAAAAGCTACATTGCTTAGAGTATTTTCAAAAGTGAAATAGGAAAAGATATTTTGGAAGCTAAATAATTTTTTTAAAAAAAAAGAATTACAGTGTTTTATGATCATTTTTAATTTAATTTACCTGTGATATGTGAAAAACCAACGGAAAGTGCATTTCCTGCTCTCTCTTACCACTCGATACAACACTTCTGACACCAGATGTGTAGGAGTGTTTCCCCACACACCAAGCAATTCTTCAGCAGACACCAACTGGATGTGCTCTAAGACAATTCAATTCTAACACTCTACACCTGCAGAGAGTGTCAGATCCCAAAGCTGAGGGCTCAATCCCACAAGGCTATCCCCCACTTCAGATGACAACTTCAAGCTCCAGGTTGTGGCTTGTGCTTCTACCTGACCAACTATAAATCAGGGTTCCCACAACCCCTCCTCAGGTTTCATTAATTTGCTAAAGCTCACAAAACTCAGGAAAAACACTTGTGTTTGCCAGATTATGATAAAGGATATCACAAAGTACACAGATGAAGAGCCAGATGGAAGATATGCATAGGGCAAGGCATGTGGGAAGGGGCACAGAGCTTCCATGCCCTCTCCAGGGCACACTGGGAACCTCCATGCATTTGGCTATCAGTAAGCACTCTGAACCCTGTCCTTTTGGATTTTTATGGAGGCTTCACTATGTAGGCATGATTGATTAAGTCGTTGGCCATTGGTGATCAACTCAATCTTCAGCCCAGGGGGTTGGGAGATGGGATTGAAAGTCCCTACCCTCTAATCAAGCCTTGGTCTTTCTGGTGACAAGCCCAGATCCTCAAACTATCTAGAGGCCAATCGGCCACATTAGCACACAAAAGTCACTCTTTTCATTCTGGAGATTCCAAGGATTTTAGGAGCTTTATACTAAAAAATACATATTTCACAATATCACATTTAACTTAATTTCATTAACTTAATTTTAGGAATCAGTGACATTGATCTATGTGTTCCTTTGATGGATGAAATTTTACCTAGAAACTATTTTACACTTTTATTTTGAAAAATATCTTACATTGAAATCACTATTAAAGGCCAGGCACAGTGGCTCATGCCTGTAATCCCAGCACTTTGGGAGGCTGAAGTTGGCAGATCACATAAGGTCAGGAGGTCAAGACCAGCCTGGCCAACATGGTGAAATCCCATCTCTACTAACAATAAAAAAATTAGCCAGGCATAGTGGCTGGTGCCTGCCATCCCAGCTACTCAGGAGGCTGAGGCACGAGAATCACTTGAGCCCAGGAGGCAGAGGTTATACTGAGCTGATAACATGCCACTGCACTCCCGTCAGGGTAACAGAGCAAGACTCCATCTGAAAAAAAAAAAAAAAAAATCACAAAGCTATCATCCATTTTATTTCAATATCTACCCAATGTCTAATCATTACCATCTCTAAGTACTGCCAGAGGACTAAAATGATTTTTAATAAGAAAATGAGCTTTTTAACATAATGAATACTAACAAACATAATAAAAAAGTAAGGTTACAAAGTATACCAAAAAATGTATGAGAATGAAGGGGAGTGGCCATATAGAATTGAAGACTGGGACATAGGAAGGATGAGATCAGAAGTTAAGAAGAAAACAAAAGAGAGAGGAGAATTAATGGTCGAACTAAAAGACTCTCTATTCACTTAACATCCATGTGTTTGTTCATTCATGAAAAAAATAGTTATCTCTACTATATCTACCTTTGGACACCACATCACTAATACATATCAAATGAAATGTTTAGTTATCTCACTCATAATGGTTTTCTCACCTAAATTTCCTGTTTTTGTTCATGATGCATCGCAACAATTAATCTTAAGATCTTTGAGTCCCCAGTCTCTTTATGTTTCTCAAATTTCCTGGCCTTTTTACTATATAATATTCCAGAAGCTTTCAGGAAAAACTTGGTCAGTATAAGTATGTAGTAAAAAACACCATCATAGTGATGCTTTAAAGACTTACCTATTAGGAATTCATGTTGAAATTACATGATCACCAGAGTTTGCTTCAAAATAATACCTGAGAAGAAGAAAGTGGATGGAAGTGTAGAGGAAAAAAGACTGGGCCGAGTTGACATCTGTAGAAGCTGAGAGATAGGTACACAGGGCTTATTAATATTGTTTGGTCTACTCTGCATATATTTCAAAGTTTCTAATTTTAAAAATGTTGCTGTTGGGTTTTTTTTAGGGGTCAGAGATTTAGGAAAATATCATATTTGGGGGCTAGATAAGAACTTTCAACAGCTGGGCATAGTAGCTCATTCCTGTAATCCCAGCAGAATGAGGGGCTGAGGCAGGAGGATCGCTTGAGGCTGAGAGTTGAAGACCAGCCTAGGCAACATAGCAAGATTCTGTCTCTACACAAAAATTTTAAAAATTAGCTGAATGTGGCATTGCAGACCTGTAGTCCTAGCTACTAAGAAGGCTGAGGTGGGAGGATTGCTTGAGCCCTGGAGGTTGAGGCCGCAGCGAGATACAATTGTACCACTGTACTCCAGCCTGGGGGACAGAGCAAGATCCTGTCTCTAAAAATAAAAAAGGTCTTGAGAAAGGCTTATACAGAGAATTTTGGAGTAAAATACTCTGGATAATAATAGTAGCACCTACCATTTATGAATGCTTGCTAATGGGCCACTCTGCTAAGCATTTGAGAGATTTGATCTTATTTAATCTCTATCAGTACTCCTAGTTAGGTATCCCTAACTCAAAACTCAGTAGAGACTCCTCCTCCAGTATCAGGTCCTTGCATACAGTAGTCACTAGGTTAATATTAACTGTCTAATAATTGAATAAATTATTAAGAAAGTTTTTCCTTTTTCTTTGGTGTTTGTGGTCCTTCATTTGTAAGACAATTGAAAAGCTCTAGCCAAAGTGTTCATTATTGTTCATCCGGGCTCAAAATACTCTACACAGCATCTTTCACTCACCTACTTACCAACAAACACATTGCTACCAGGCCATTTCTCCCAATATAGAACTTTGTCCATGATACACTCCTTGAAAACTCTTCAGCAATGCCTCACATGGTATCAAGTGCAAGTTAAGCCTCTCACTCAGGCTCTCTAAAATACTGTCTCACCTAATTTCCACCAGCCACCAAGAATGGGCTTACTCCAGTAAATGCCCCTCTTTTCACTTTCTTGCCTGCAACTGACCATTCATTCATTTATTTGTCATATGTTGATCATCTACTATGTACCACACACCATATTTGCCATTACATTTATATAGAGAGAGATATAACAGTGAGCATAACAGGCATGGCCTCTGCCCTTACTGGGTCACATCGTCTTGCAGGTTGACCTTCTCCACTTGGGCTGTTCTCAATTTTCAAGATCTTCACACTTAACATTCACCAGCTTCCTTTCCTGATCACTTCAACCTACTGTGTCCTCTCTTTCTTAATTGATGATATCACACATTTGAGCACTTAATTATATTTTGTCTTGTGTTTCCTTCTCTGAGTGTTTTACTTAGGCATGTCCCCTTTCTTCAATTACACTCTCTTAAACAGAAATTGTATCTTATATTCTTCTTCATCACCAAACTGAATGTAACTCAACTGAATTCAGTGATATATGTATAATAACATGAAGTTAATAAATAGCTTTCGGTATTGAAAAGAGCCAAGCATAAAAAGTCAAAATAATAACAGTTCAAGATCTAATTTATCTTTGAAAATGGAGAAATAAAAAGCTCTAGGAAAGGTACAGGTATATAAATAGGGAGAATAAAGGTGCAAAAAAGGAAATTTTTCCCATATGGTATAACTGTCTCCAATAATGTATATTTTAGGGGATCTATGAAACATCAGTCTTTTCCTTTAATTCTTGCATTTCACAGAACATAATTTAGAGGCCATACCATAGGCCAAATTTATTAGGGCTCTGCTATGATGTCAATAATATTGATAGGAGCAAATTAAGTCTTTACTTATTTAGAAGAAAAACTATTTTTCAACAGAAGTAAAGATTAGTATTTAGAGAGTATAATATTTACCTAAAAAGAACATTACTATCGTTTAACCGTGTATAAAACTGTAACTAAAAAGTTTAATAAATGAACTTGCAGACGTCTCATGTCAAATATACCGTTCTTGGAAAACTCCAGCTATGACAAACATTAGACCTGGTTTTCTGACATGTATTACTTGTCTCTTTCAGATTATTATTTTGGATTATACTGTATTTTGTCTACAATGTGCTAATATTGTAACTCATCATAAAATACTCCTACTTAGATTGTTGCCTAGAGAATCAATAATAGTAAGGTCCCCTTAGTCTGAAATGAATGTCATTATTTTCCTAAACTCTACCTGTTCTGCAAAGCTGCTTCTCATGCCATCTACTTTGGTGAATGTTAAGTGTGAAGATCTTGAAAACTGAGAACAGCCCAAGTGGAGAAGGTCAACCTGATGTGGCCCAGAAAGGGCAGGGAGGTCTTCCCAACCGCCCATATTTTAGCCAATCTTTTACATTTACATGTCCTTTCATATGTACTAATTACTATAGTGTAAATTCTCTGAGAGTAGGATTTGGACCTGTTGACACTTTTTATTCCTCACAGCAGCTACACTGAAACCATTACTTTCAAAGTATTCAATAACAAGTGACCTTTTCCAATGATAAGAACAATTGTGTATAAAAATATAGATGAATACATATGTATTAAAAGTTCTTTCACAAGTCCACTAAGCACATAGAAAATTTCATAAGCAAAAATTATAAACATATTTTTAAATGTCACCCCCAAAAATGCATTTTTCCAAACTGTATAATTTTTTTTTTGCTAAAATTCTAAGTTCCTACCAAGTGAGCTAAATTAACCTAACCTGAAAATAAATTTCCTTTGCAACTAACTCCTAGATCTATTTAACAAGTCATTTTCTCTGTATTGCTTTGATTCCTTCTTCCCTCAGTTCTATTTCTTCTTAGTCCCTACAGAGTATAACTTGGGCAAATTTAGAGTATGAATTAGACAAATGAAAATTACAATAATAGTTGGTATGGTTAAAAGTGTTGAATAACTTTTTGATAAATTACTATCACTTGTCAGACTTTGGATTTGTCAAATGTTTCCTAATTATGAGATAGGATTTCCTTACCTAGAGACAGTCTTTTCCTGACTAAAAGCATAAAATCTACATCAAAATTATAATTTAAAACATCAAAAAGAGGTGGTAAAAGATCAATGAAGGAAAAGAAACCCAACTAACAATGGTTGGTAATTTCAATAGTGAAGAGCTTAGGTTTAGTGCTACTCAATAGCCCTAAAGGAATAAATGGGAAAAATAAGAAGAATGTAATATGAATATCATAGATTTATTCCAGTTATTCTAAAATATATCCTTGTGAGTTTTATGTTTAAATGCCCATTCCTTCCACAAAATGATGACAATAACAAATGGTAATTTCATTTAGAAAATAAAGAACTGAAAACATTAGGCACCTGCCAAAATGTATTTTGAAGTTTCACTTATCAGTGGAATCCAAATGTTAGAAAATCACTGGCCTAGTCAGTCAAACAACCATGTAAGAAAGACCTGTCTTAGAAAAAACGATCTTTGAACTGTGAAGGAGGTTAAAGCAGATTTTTAAAAAATGTTATAGTCCCATGAGAACAGCTGGGTTTTGTCCGTTTTTATTTTAAATAGAGACAGGGTCTCCCTCTGTTGTCCAGGCTGGAGTGCAGTGGCAGAATCACAGCTCACTGCAGCCTAGAACTCCCGGGCTCAAACGGTTCTCCCACCTCAGCCTCCAGAGTAGCTGGGACTACAAGCAGGCAACACCACATATGGCTAATTTTTTAAGTTTTTGTAGAAATAGGGTCTTGCTGTGTTGCCCAAGCTGGTCTCAAAATCCTAGGCTCCAATGATCCACTTGCCTCAACCTCCCAAAATGCTGGGATTATAAATGTGAGCCACCATTCTTGTCTGAGAACCATTGTTAAATACAGAAGAAGGGACGGGCGCGGTGACTCACGCCTGTAAACCCAGGACTTTGGGAAGCCAAGGTGGGTGGACCGCCTGAGGTGAGGAGTTAGAGACCAGCCTGGCCAATGTGGTGAGACCCCATCTCTATAAAAATGCAAAAATTAGCTGGGTGTGGTGACAGCCACCCATAATCCCAGCTACTCAGGAAGCTGAGGTAGGAGAATGGCTTGAACCCAGGAGACAGAGGTTGCAGTGAACCAAGATTGGGCCACTGCACTCCAGCCTGGGTGACAGAGCGAGACTCCGCCTCAAAAAAAAAAAAAAAAAAAAAACAGAAGAGGCCATGAGTTAAAAATAAAACCATATTTGAGACTCTGAAAATGAACTGACTTTCAGGCATTTCTAGCTACAACATTATACTGTTTTCCAAAAAACATTTCTTATACATATGAAGTTGTATTTATTTTCCTGGCACTGTCAGCATTTCTGAAAGAGTATTATTAATTTGTCAAAATAGTACAGTGTTGAAAAAGAAAAGCAATCTACCATGATGAAATGTTAAAATTATGTAAATTGTAATTTAACCATTAAAAAAAGTTTTGGCTGTGCACCAGGGTTTGTTCTATTACCCTAAAGTAAATAGTCCTCTCAGTAAACTAAAGGAAAACTGCAAATAAAAATCACGAGCACTTTTCAGTAAGAAAAATGTTTAAGTGCTGGATACTTAACTAAGTAGTATCTTAACAACAGATCCCTGACAAGCGGAACATGTGTATGTGATTGCCTGTGAATTCACTAGAGAAGACTGGAATGGGAAGTTGGACTATTAGCTGAAAGAAACATACAAAAATAAAGACATATAATCATAGATATCAAATTATATTAAAATGTATAAAATGCAAAATAGTTTATAATTAAACCAATCAAATATATAATTGCAAAATATTTTGTCTATTAAATATCTTTCACCACCACTCTCCAGTAGAGCAATGATGAAAATGTTCAACACTCTGCACTGTCCAATACAGGAGTCACCAGTCACATGTGGCCGTTGGATACCTAAAATGTGGCTAGTGCGACTCAAGAATAGAAA
The DNA here is from genome assembly GCF_002776525.5 of Piliocolobus tephrosceles. NCBI lineage: Eukaryota > Metazoa > Chordata > Mammalia > Primates > Cercopithecidae > Piliocolobus > Piliocolobus tephrosceles. Next base: position 43,508,912 of record NC_045436.1, on the reverse strand, counting down.
AGTTTAACTTCATGTAATTTTCATTAATCGAATTTTAAATAGCCACATGTGGCTTGTGGCCACCATATTGGTCAGCGCAACTATAGACGATACAAAATGGAAATACCAAAGTACCTCCCTCTTCCTGAACTTGAAAATAAAAGAAATTCCTTTACAGTAAAAACATGCAAAATCACCTTAAAATATGAGAATGCTGTCAATGTCAGCAGGACTTTAAGGTACGGTGGGTCAATAAAAAAGGGGAAACCAGCCAGCAATGGAAATAGAGAAAAAAACCTAAAAGCAATGATTAAGAATACCTATCTAAGCACTATGTAGGAAAGAAGATTCCCTGGTCCAAATGATGGACATGTCTGTTTCCAAGGGCAATGTACTCTTGCAGTGGAACTAGACACATCCATTTCCAACAGCCTGATAGAATCACACTTGAGAATTATCTCCCTACCTCTGCTTCCTCTAATCCCATTCTCACCAAATAAACTCCTTAGTAAACTACTTTCTCTTGTGAATTTAACCATGAAGAGAGTGCATCAACCCAAGTGTCTAAAGGTCTCTCAAATTATTTTTTCCATTCATAATTAGTAAATTGGCAATCTGTATTAAATATCATTATGTGAGTATGATTAATGTGAGTCTATTCCTGCGAAGTGGAGCCACAGAATCAGTTTCTAAACAGAACCGTCACAAACTTTCAAAGTATATGCCACTTTTTCCTGACAATGAGGTGCTCAGGATCTTAAAAATGTGGGATGATTCCAATAGACAATGAAAAAAAAAATATTACTAGAAATAGTTCAGCGAGCGACATCATGCTACCATCAAAGCTAAAGAAAGAGCTCTCAGATCTGTGAGGTATCAAGAGTGATTTCCAATAGAGAAAGAAAAACTTCTCTAAGAAATATGTGGCACCCAACCTCTCCTTTATGAAGAAAAACTTAGGCCAGGTGCTGTGGCTCACGTCTGTAATTCCAACACTTTGGGAGGCCAAGGTGAAAGGATCACTTGAGCTTAGGAATTCAAGACCAGTCTAGACAATACAGCAAAACCCCATCTCTACAAAAAATAAATTAAATAAGTAAATAAAAAGAAGAAAAATGTTTCCTTTTAGTTTGTATTTTTAAAAACATATAACAGGCCGGGTGCAGTGGCTCACACCTGAAATCCCAGCACTTTGGGAGGCTGAGGTGGGCAGATAACAAGGTCAGGAGAGGGAGACCATCCTGGCTAACACAGTGAAACCTTGTCTCTATTAAAAAATACAAAAATTAGCTGGGCATGGTGGTGTACGCCTGTAATCCCAGCTACTCAGAAGGCTGAGGCAGGAGAATCGCTTGAACCCAGGAGGCGGAGGTTGCAGTGAGCCGAGATTGCGCCACTGCACTCCAGCCTGGGTGACAGAGTGAGACTCAGTCTCAAAAAACAAACAAAAAAACAAAATAAACATATAACAAAACATATGTTTTGGTGACTCACTATTTAGCAGTCTCACAGAGAAATGATCGGTCAGGGACAATTAGGAAAAGTAAGACAAAGATGCACAATGTTATCTGAGATTTTTATTAGTGTATGCTATTTCTGTCTCTAGAAAATTCTTAGTGATTATGGCACTAAGTTGATGGAATCTAAAAAGTAGCCAGACATAATGGGAGATTTGTTTCAGAACTAAGGATTGTAGACCAGGTTGGCCAACACACAAAACCCTGTCTCTTTAAAAAATTAAAAAAAAAAAAAAATTAGCTGGGCATGGTGTTGCATGCCTGTGGTTCCAGCTACTCAGGAGGCTGAGATGGGAGGATCACTTGAGCCTGAGAGGCAGAAGTTACAGTGAGTTGTGATGGTGCCACTGCACACCACCCTGGGTGACACATGCATACAAAAGAAAGAAAAGTATTCTCCCTAATCTGGATGTTTTCTAATGTTACATGCTTAAAACTGTTTTTTAACCATTTGTTTGCATTGGTAGGAGTTTTTATTCAATTTTTTTTAAGCTGGAAATTTAACCTTTTGACTTTAACAGTTGTTTGGCTGGAAACTACACAAGATACAGACCCAAAATTCTACAGAGACATATAGTGATATGGAATCAGGATTCAACCATCTTTGAGGAAAAATATCTGTGAATTAAAGGGCAAAAGGTAGAGGCCTCTATGTTTATATATGGTTTCCATGATCTCTACTCATTGTTTCCTCTTTAGTTAAAAAGGTAGAAATAAATGAAGAAAAGAGAAAAAGAAACATATAAACCTACTTTCTTTGGTACACTAGAAATAATCTTTCCTATTACTGATTTTAATTATTGAAAAGATTGACAAATCTGTCCTGCTCTTCATTTGCATACCTCGGTAGCTACTGATCAGGTATTCTGTTAGGCTGTTCTCAAAAACACAGATGTTAATGTATTTTTCCGGTTATTACTTAGAAATGGAGCCAAGCGCAGTGGCTCATACCTGTAATCCCAGCACTTTAGGAGGTTGAGCCAGAATTGCTTGAGCCCAGGTGATCAAGAACCAGTCTGGGCAACAAAATGAGACCCAGTCTCTACAAAAAATTAAAAAAAAAAAATTAGCTGGGCATAGTGGCGCCTGCCTGTAGTCCCAGCTACTAGAGAGGCTGAGGTGGGAGGATGGCTTGAGCCTGGGAGGTTGAGGCTGCAGTGAATTGTGATCCTACCACACCGCACTCCAGCTTGGGCAATGAAACAAGACCCTAACTCAAAAACAAACAAGCAAACAAACAAAAAACAAAACAAAACAAAAAAACACCAACCTTCCCATTAAAAAAATCATTTGAGTAACTACTCTTCCTTTAGTTTCTTCAAAGTCTGTCTCTTTTCCATTACATGGAGATAGATAGCACTCTCCAAAGCTCCTCCAGGCCAAGTCACATCTTTATCATTTTCTATATCTCATTTAACAAATTTTAACCTCGGACAAGATGATAAGACCAAAGTCAAAGCAATATTCTGAATTATGAACCCACCGAACTCAAGTGCAGAGGGCTGTAACACGATGCTTCTAAAGAGCAAACCACATTAGCTTGCATCTGCTGTCATATGATAGTGCAAGTTCAAGTTATCTGTTTGTCGTTCTCACCTTGGCTTTTTCTTTCTAATGCCTCTCAGATATGGATTTGATCTAGTTTTTATATGCCATTGAATTGGTTCTTTTTCATACTTATATTTTTAATTCTTCCTTAAGATACTGTACAGTTTCTTTTTAAGCACTGTCTAGAAATGTAACTTTCACTTGTCAATTTGATTATAGTATCTACTTCACAAGTAGTTAAAAAATAAACTTTAATTAAAAAAAATACTTTAATGCCAACAGTGAAATCATTCTCTACAATGCTATACAATAGCAATCACTTATTATATCCTTTTATTTACACATCTCTAGCTATTTAAATATTTGCAGTAATCATACTTGCAGCCATTTTTCATGTAAAACTTCCTGATATTTAAAATCAATTATTTCAATGAAAATAGCATATGGGTTTGGTAACCTATTATACATGAATAATCTGCCCTAATCTATTTCACAGATTTTTCTTCTTTAGTAGAAAAAAAGATCTTATAAATTACTAAATATCAAACTTAGATGTGGGGATGAATTTCCACTTCCATTCCAAATCAACACTGTGAATAAAAGGCAATACAAATTTCTTACGGCTACAGAAAGTTTTATTGAGATTTAAAAACTTGGAATTTAAAATCATTTTAACATGGTAAAGAAAAATTTGGATGGCCCGGCACGGTGGCTCACGCCTGTAATCCCAGCACTTTGGGAGGTTCAGGCGGGTGGATCAGGAGGTCAGGAGATTGAGACCATTCTGGCTAACATGGTGAAATCCCGTCTCTACCAAAAACACAAAAAATTAGCCAGGCATGGTGGGGGGCGCCTGTAGTCCCAGCTACTTGGGAGGCTGAGGCAGGAGAATGGTGCGAACCCAGGAGGTGGAAGTTGCAGTGAGCTGAGATCACGCCACTGTACTCCAGCCTGGGTGACAGAGAGAGAGTCCATCTCAGAATTAAAAAAAAAAAATAGAAAAAGAAAAATTTGGTAGACAGATGACCAATTATGGTCAAAACAGATGACAAAAAGATAGGATTTTTATCAAACGAATTCACCATATAATTACGATAATTAGCATACATTTTAAGTGCATCTGATATACAAGATATTTTACAATCTTATATAAATGAATAAGAGAGATTAAAATAGTATTCATTGGGTGATTTCTGTCTATTCATTTAATATTTTTTGAAAGCTTACTTTGTGCCAAGTACTATAAATATTGAAAATAGATAGAGTAGTGAAGCAACCAAAAGAAAACAAACACCTGCCTTCATGGAGCTTTCATTTGAAAGGGAAAGACAGTCAATTAATGTAATAAATGATAAATTATATACTATGTTAGAAGACATTATTTTATAAAAAGAAAAATAGCAGGCTAACAAGAATAGGAAGTGCCAGAGATGGGAGAGAAGGTCCGAATTTCAAACTAACTACACTAACCAGTTGCAATCTATAGTAACCCATTACAATCCACATGGAAACTCATTCCAAAAGCTAAATAACTATAAAAGGAAAGCTGGAGAAATTGCTTTTGAGATAGGCTTTGAGGGACATCTAGGGACATCTAGGATAATAGAATGGATGGGAACAGTGCAAGCAAAGAGGTGGGAGCAGAAAAATGTCCAGGTGTTAGAGGATGCTTTATAAGTATAAAGGCAATGAAAAAAAATTCATAAAGGAAAAAATGGACAAATGTGACATACATACAAACTTTAAAATTCTATAACCATATGCAAAGTAACAAACCGCAATTAATACACTGAACTATACAAAAATATTCATTCAAAATGGGTCATAAGACTAAACGTAAAAACAAAAACTAAAACTTATAGAAGAAAACATAGGGGAAAAATCTTTGCGACAAACAAGGATTTCTTAGATAGGATACAAAACGCCTGAGCCATAAAAGAAAAAAAAAATAGATAAACTGGATTTAATAAAGAGGAGAGGGTGGAGAAGGGTGGATAAACAGTTAACATGGGAATGAAAGACACTGGGTGGGCGGGGAGAGAGACAGACCATAGGGACACACTGGGAGGATCTTTGAATGGCCAATTATGTAGTGGGTAATTAAGAGCCACTCTTAATTAGGGCATAGGAATGACACAAAAAGTAGTATGTGATAATAGTTTATCTTACAATATTGTGTGGATGACAACGAAGAAGATAGGAATCATTGCCCCGGCTCTTGGAAATTACCAAAAGCAAAATAATGTTAATAAACATTATCGCTCCAAAATAAATGGATAAAAATATTAATTTAAGCTTTCAAGTGAAAACCTAGGAACCCTGCAGAAAATAACTGCTTACAGGAGACTTGGCTGAATAATAAAAGACCAAACTATAAATCTTGAACTATAGACCAACTACTGTTATAAGGTAAAACTACAAACACAGAGAACATTTTTAATTATTCTGCTTATTAAAAATATCACCAAAAAAAAGCTACTCAGGAAAAGGAAACAAGCGTAGGGTTCTAGCAAAAAAGAAAGCTGTAAGCTCAGAGTATAACCATCTCTGGGCACACAGAATATGAATCAATGTTACTCGAGATAACACTAGTTACTCCAGTTACTCATAGTCTAGAAGATTTGTGGTGCTTTGACTCTAATTTCCAAATTCCAAGTAGAATTTTTTCCCCTGATCAGTACAGTTCGTTCAATTACCAAAAGTTAAAATCAAGTTTATCAAGGCTCTTAAGATTATGAATTTTGTTTTTTTAAAGTCCTCCATTATCTTAAATTATACTAAGAAAGTTATTCACCTTGGTTCATAGTCCTCCAAATAAGAATATTTTACTATTAATTTGTGTGAACATTTGGAAATCAAATTGATATAAAAATGAGGTTTCTGGCCGGGCGCGGTGGCTCAAGCCTGTAATCCCAGCACTTTGGGAGGCCGAGACGGGCGGATCACAAGGTCAGGAGATCGAGACCATCCTGGCTAACACAGTGAAACCCCGTCTCTACTAAAATACAAAAAAAACTAGCAGGGCGAGATGGCGGGCGCCTGTAGTCCCAGCTACTCGGGAGGCTGAGGCAGAAGAATGGCGTGAACCCGGGAGACGGAGCTTGCAGTGAGCTGAGATCCGGCCACTGCACTCTAGCCTGGGCGACAGAGCGAGACTCCGTCTCAAAAAAAAATGAGGTTACTATAATTTTCCCTTATTCTTTTATTTCCATCCCCATTTCATATTTTGAATAAACAATTATATCTTAAGTAACTGCGTTAATGTCATGTGTGATATCCTAAGATAGAAAAACAATTTTTAACAGTCATGAATACTGATCCAATTATTTTCAGGGACAGGCATATATATCACTATGTAGATGTAAGAATAACACTATGAGGCTGGATTTACAGGGCAAGAAAATCACAATGGGGAAAGCAATAAACAGAAATTGACTTCTTTAACCAGTGATACCATAATCAGGTGAAGCACTTTCAATCTATTATTTCTTTTTATAAAACCCCGTATGATGGGCTTTGCTTTTCAACAGTATTAAATATTCATTTTGATTATAAAACTAAAAGAAAATACGCATGAATTTTTACCTGACATTGTGATAGGAAAAAACTTCATACATATAAACGCAATGAAAAAATCCATAAAGGAAAAAATGGACAAATGTGACAGGCACAAAATCCTTACAACTCTAGAACCATACGCAAAGTAATGAACATCAAACAGTACACTAAACTATATACAAACATTAATCCAAAATGGGTCATAAGACTAAATGTAAAAACAAAAACTAAAACTTACAGAAGAAAACATAAGAGAAAAATCTTTGTAACAAACAAGGATTTCTTATATAGGATACAAAAAACCTGAGTCACAAAAGAAAAAAAAAAGACAAACTAGATTTATCAAAAATTTTGAATTTCTGCTATTTGAAAGTTACTGGTAAGAAAATGAAAAGATGAACTACAGACTGGGAAAAAAATCACTTATAAAACATACATCTGATAAATGACTGGTGTCCAAAACAAACTTAAAAACTTGCACCTAATTATAAGAAAACAACCTAATAAATAACATGGGCAAGAGATTTGAATACACAGGCCACCAAAGAAGATACACAGATGGCAAATAAGCACACAAAAAAATGTTCAACATCATTAGCAGTTAGGGAAATACAAATTAAAGCTTTGATGACATACGACCACACACCTATTAGAATGGCTAAAATAAAAAATATTGCGAATGTCAAGGGATGGCAAGGTTGTGGAGTAACTGGACTACTTATACATTCCTGCTGGGAATGTAAAATGGTACAATCACTTTGGGAAAGAGTTTGGTGGTTACTTATAATGTTAAAATATACTCACTATATGACTCAGCATAGATATTTCCCCAAGAGAAATAAAAACATATATATCTATATAAGAACCTGTACACAAATATTTATAGCAACTCTATTTAAAATTATCATCCAGGAAAACAACCAGAAGTTCATCAACTGGTAAATTTATGAACAATGTAATACTACTTAGCAATAAAAAGAAATTAACTGCTGATATATACAACATAGATGAATCACAAAAGTGTATGCTAAGTGATAGAAACTATACTCAAAAAGCATATATGGTGTGATTCCATTTAGATGACTTTCTAGAAAAAGGCAAAAGTATAGAGAAAGGAAAAAAATTCTGTGGCTGCCAGAGACTGAGGATAAGGGAGAGGACTGACTCCAAAGGGCAAGAAGAAACTTTCTAGGTGGTGAGTATTCTCCAAAAATAATAGGGAAAGAATAAACACTCTATCCAAAAAAATTATAGATTATATTATGCATTATATAAAACAAAATCAAGTTGTCATAGTAGAAATAAGAATATGAGAAAATACTCACATACATAAAGGGAGAAGGCAGAAAATAAGATTGACTACACAATATATACCACTTTTGTAACTACATCTATATAATACACAGGACATAAACCAAAATGCTGATTCGTTATAGCTAGGTGAGTATATCTGTATTTTTCATACATTCTATAATAAACTTATATTAAAATTACAGTAGTTTTTTGAAAGTTATTTTTTAACACATTGTCCCCACCAAGTGGACATGGTAAAGTATCTTTCTAAGTCAGCTTTTGGTATATTTAAAAATTGAATCTGGTATCTGACAAATTGCACTTTCAAAACATCTAAATTGGTAAATACAAACCTCATGATAAAAATTCAGTTTTCTTTGGAGTTGTAACAAAAAGTGGCAGTTTTAAAAGCAATAATTGAGATAACTTACTGCATGACTTGAAGTTGTTTTGTTTGTTTTTTGTTTTTGTTTTGAGATGGAGTCTTGCTCTGTCACCCAGGTTAGAGTGCAGTGGCATGATCTCTGCTCACTGCAACCTCCGCCTCCCGGGTCCAAGCGATTCTCCTGCCTCAGCCTCCTGAGTAGCTGGGATTACAGGCGTGTGACACCATGCCTGGCTAATTTTTGTATTTTTAGTAGAGACAGGGTTTCACCATGTTGTTCAGGCTGGTCTCAAACTCCTGACCTCGTGATCCACTAGCCTTGGCCTCCCAAAGTCCTGGGATTATAGGCGTGAGCCACTGCGCTCACCTACTTGAAGTTTTATAGTAAAATAAGTGTTCTCAAACTGTATGGTATAGTTACCTGGAGGAAATTCAGAATTAGGATGTCTGTGCAATCACACTAGGAAAAACAGCATTTAAATTCAGGAATTTTAAGCAAATTGAGGGCAAGAATCATATTTTTTAATTATTTTTTCAGTTCTAGAAGCTGGCCCAGAGCTGAGCACATAGTAGGAAGTCCACAAATGTTTCATTTTAAAAGTTAATATAAGATCAAACAGCAACATCCAGTAAATCTAGGCTTAAAAAATGATTTTTTAAATTTCAAACAAAAATCTGCCATTTCCAATAATACAGACTATTGTTTTTTAGAAATGCTAAATGTTTACTTGAAATCCTGAGTCCATGATGAAGTTTGGAGGTCTAACACTGCTTTCACTGCAGGGACCAACAATTAAAGGGAAGATTATCTTTGGTTGATAGAACCAAGTTTATACAGTTTATGCATCCTCTATTTTCCTCCTGCTTCTCTCCACATGGCCAGATTTATTTGGAATGGTAGTGGGGTCTGAGTCAATGAGGTATATTAATAATGGAACAAAACTTTTAAAAAGTTCTAAGAAAATATTTAACACTGTTTACTCCAACAGTCTCTCCCCACCACACACACACCCAATTAGGACTTGATATTCTCACTTTAAGAATCTGTAATGTAAATGAAGGCAAGAACCTTAATCGTTTGGCTCACCATACCATTATGCCAGACCCCCAAAATATTAGCTCAACAAATAGATTAACCATACAAAATTTTTAGTTTGAAGGAAAAATAAACAAAGAAATAAGAACTATTTGCCACATTATCATCAATTAGTACTTAATAAGCATCTCCTACTAAAGACCATAAACTAAGCAGTTCTGTAGTAGGCTGGATTCAAATTAAGGAAATTTAATTTTTATTTTAAACAACTGCTAGGATCATCTTTCTTAGGAGGTCCTTTACAAACCTCCTGAACCAGAATAATTTATATTTATTTATTTTACTCAAATGAGTAGAGCAGCAAATACTTTCCCAGTTTGGGACTGATGATGTTTTAAAAATTAATAAAAATTAAAATGAAAGTACATGGCATTTGTTAAAGGGTAATAAAATAACTCCAGTCAATTGGCTAGTTCTATACTAGTAGATTTCTTTAAACGGTAATGAAATCATTGCTTTAAAAAAATCCATCATTATTAAAATAAAAAAAAAAGTTGCCTCAGCCTCCACCAAAATTAGATTTGTAAGTTGCTGGTCATTCCTATAATTAAATCTGTGTCACAAATTTGCAAGAAAAATGATCACTGTGACTAATGCATTTACTTGCCACACAAGTCCTGCCAGACAGCATAGAACATTATGCTGCTAAAATAGAATAGGTACAGATTCTATACATTTTTATTAGGTAACAAAGACCATTTTTTATTTACAATGATTGTACTTCAGATAAGAGTTTGTTTTAAAAACAAACCCACATGCAGCTATCACTGGGTCTTCCTGACTGGAGCATTATGGCATATCTTTAACTCTGCAAATATGTTTGTCACTTTGGCACACATACCACTGTTTTTCTAGAGAGGTGTTATGTAAAAAATGATCTAGTGAAAGAAATGCAAACATGTTTAGGCTGCCAGAGTGCCTGATTCTAGGAGTTTCTTCATTTGACTTCTCCAAATAATTTTAATTCATTTCTTTGATGGCGTGATTGAGAAGTGACCTCAGAGAACGGTGTTTCCCAAAGTGTAAATGAAAACAAGATGACTCAAAGGACATGTGCACAGAGAATTAGTAATGCAACTTACTGTCTTTTCAACTCTCAATCCTTTGGATTGCAGAAGGAGAAAGTGCTTTGTTTGGTGCTGGTGCTAATTTCACCTTTTATCAAAAGAAGGGCAGGCATCAGATTCAGAGCCTTGAATAGCAGCAGAGGTTAGCTACAAATTAATAGTAGCTTTTTTTTCCATTGACTTAATTTCAGTTACCTTCTATTCACGACAAGATAGTTCTTTATTTATAGTGTTGATGTAAAGTTTTGGCTTGAAATCAATTTAAATTGAAAATGTGAGTCTTATTTAATAAACAGTATGCTGACATGGCAAAAGCTATAATGATGCCTGAATGCTGGAAAGCACTGCATTGAAGACAGTCTTCATTCCTGTCTTCTTTCTTAAATATTTTATTATTTTTTTCCCATATTTATGTTTTGTGTATTTGCTTCGGTATCTTGAAAAATGCCTTGAATCTAATGGACTCTGAGTATATGTGTGCTGATTTTCTATCCTATTTTCCTATATTGTACTACCTGCTAATTGAACCAATGGTATTTTTAAAACAAAAGTAGTCTGTTCTCAGCAATTCAGCTCTTATGATGTTCACTTGCTCAAACAGGTGATGATCAAATGAAATGCATAGCACAATGATGGGTTGCATTGTGCAAAGGTGGAAACCAACTTCCATTCATCTGAACACAGTTATTAATTTTAACACCCAGGATGGGCCATTTAAACTCTTGGTTTTATCCAGTTCTTCCCACTAAAAGATGAACTTGAAACAGCATCTATAAGACGGTACTGATACTGCTTAAATATTAAGTCGTTTGTTCTGGCATTTAAGTTTAATGAAAATAAAAACTTTTTTATAAACAAGCCATGAACTTTTGAGGTAAAACTAAGATACCAAGTGAACAATTTGGGTTGATTAAGATTTTAAGAAAATTAAGCACATGCACACACACACAAATTCAGCATAGTCTTCAATACTTTACAAAATAAGAGACCCCATAAACCATAAACTAACTATATCCTAGACTTAGGTGAAAGCAAACCAAATTAACAACTGAATCTTATCTAGTACCACCTTCAAGCCTCTTTGTTTAACATTTGAGATTCTTGATCTAATTTTTAAAAAGCATTGTTCCACAGCAATCAATGAGTAACAAAGATAATGGTGTTTCCTCTTTAACCATTCTAAATATTTCAGAAATTCTTACATTTATGTTACCATGAATTTCTCTAATGTTTTATAGCATAGTTGGAAACTCGATTTGTCATGATCATCTTTGTCATTCACTAGGGTTTCCTTTTAAGATCAGGAGTCACCAAAAACAATAAAATAGGCATGTATCATTGTACAGGAAAGGAAAAATTACAAGAAGGTGATAAACATACAAGTTATTATTATTAAAACATGGCTTTCGTGTTTGGGATTTCTTTTCTTTCAGCAGCTATAATAACATCAGTTAACTATTCAAATTTTTCTACAAAGCAGGAACCAGCCAAAGCAGAGGGAAGACAGAACAATTGGGTAAGGGAAGAAAAATATAAACTGGCTAGTTTTTCACTCCAAGGCAAGGAGTTCCTTTTCACCTTTGATCTGGCATGAAAAGAAAATTGTTCATCTTAGAATAGCTTCTGCTAGTTCCAGCAACGTGTATTTTAAAAGAGAAGAATTATGTGAAAGAAACCCATTTCTTGACACTTTAAATGAAGAGATTTAGAAAGTAAACAGTGACTCGTATAGATCTTTTTTAGACTAGATGTTTTGAATTTACAAGGATGATTTAACTTTCTGACTCTATGATGATGTTTCTGAAATTCTTATTAGTACATCTATGTTGCCATGAATTGTTCTAATGTTTATAATATCACTATTAAAAACTCAGTTTGGCATGAGCAGCTTGTCATTTATTAGCATTTCCCTTTAAGATTAGAAGTTACCAAAAATAATAAAATAGGCTGAGGAGTCTAAAAATAGCAAAGTTCTAAACGTTCCTTTTAAACTTTAACCTATAATTCTTAGAGACATGGAAACACTGAGTTCAGCCTCCAAATAAAAAATGCTAAGTTCTAACAAATCAAATTATATAAATTTAGTTTGGGGAATTTGTTTTCAACACAATTGAATCTTTTGAAATTAAAGAAAAAAAATTTCAATTAGAATTTTCCCAAAAGATGTCAGTATCTATTTTTAAAAAACCAACACCTTCTGATGAGGAGCAACATGTGAGTTGCCTGAACTTGAAGTAGAACTATATACATGTATATACATAAATTTTAATAGCATTTTAGTTATTCAGGGTGCTTTACTATCAAATTTTATTAAAATCTTATTAAGAGAGAAATCTCAAATCACTTACTATGTTCCACAATTATTATAAACTGAACGATTTAAATGAGAGGAGGAGATAATGACATTAACTTCTTAACTTAAAGCAATCCTCCATGGCATGATTTTAAAATATTTTCTTAGTCTCAAATTTATGTAAATTGAATTCACCTATCATTAGTTATTACCCACCTAGCTACATTAAAAACAATAACAAAAACAACAAAAACAGCTTTCTATAATAATTAGTTCCTAAAAAGACTGTTCAAATTAGACCTGGGACATTATTAAACTAGCTATAAATATCTACAGTATTTTATTTAGTATACCCAGATGCCTGAAAATCAACAAAAATGCTCTCAGAGTTCTTTCTTCAAATACTCTTCTAATAAAAGCCTTTCATTCAAAGATTTAAGGTAATCTGAAATAAATACCCTTTTCAGATTCTATTATGTTTGCACCACAGGAATGGTCACTCATAATCAGAGAATAATCAATGGATCAGGGTATTTTAGATCCTGCAGGGCTTAGTCAGAGATAACCAATTTCCTTATTTCATGGATATCCATAGTCACACACACATAAAAATTCAGGGCAGAGCTTGGACAAAAACCTAGATCTAACATTTAGCTCAAAGTTATTTCTTATCACATCATATAAACAGTTTATATAATTTATCCCACAAGTCCACAATTTAGGCACTATCATTGCCTCATTTAATATACATAGAGAAGCTTACATAGTTAGGCTAGTATTCAGTCAAGTAAGAATTTAAACCCAGTCTGGCTCCAGAAACCATACCACTACTCATAATCCTAAATTTTAAGAACAGGTGGATATTTTCCATTTATAGAGAAAATTCCCAAATAGCTGTAACAAGTACCATCCTTTAAGAATAATGAAATAAAAATATAAAGTTTACAATTTGGAATTTCACTCCTGTAAAATAAATCTTCTTCCTAATCCCAACTCAAGCACCAATTTCTCCCTGAAGCCTTCTCATGTCATTTAACTGAGATGAACGTCTTTCTTCAAATCTTTAATAATTGTTGTACATTGTTCATATGTAGAATGTACTAGCTGTCTCAATATCTATTTTCCTCTTCTTCCTTAGTAACAGAAATCTAATTTTCAGCTCTCAGTAAATTGCCATATTTCCCAACTTCAGTGGCTAGGAGTGATCATGTGACTGAGTTCTACAATAAGAAGCGCTAGTATTGTGGTGGAATTCCAGGAATGCTGTTCAAAGAAAGAAGACTCAAAAAGAGTTCTTTTTTCTTTTTCCTTTTTCTTTCTTTCTTTTTTTTTTTTTTTTTTTTTGAGACGGAGTCTTGCTCTTTCGCCCAGGCTGGAGTAGGGAGCTCTTTTTTCTATTCTCACTATTTTACCTTGCTATCCAGACGTTCTGGCTGGGGCTCCAGCAGCTATCTTGGATCATGAGGCAGCCTTGAGGAAGAAAACTGCATGCTGCAGATGGTGGAGGACACAGATAGGAGTCTTGGCCCATGATGAGACCATGAAGCCACTATACCATATTTGGACAGCTCCCTCCAAATGTTATATAATGGAAAAATAAATCTTAATCTTGTGTAAGTCACTATTAATATTTTTTTTTCTGTTAAGCCAAACCTAATTCTAACTGATACAGTTCACACATGTTTCATAATCCTAGGCTGTTGTAACTATGGTGAAGAGAGGAAAAAAAGATAGAGAATTATTTTTCTTACAACACTGGAGCAAAGCATACCTAATCATAATTTTCACTCTCGAACTCTCTCTGGTAATTTTCAACTTTGTGAAAGGAAAAGCAGGGGAAGGAACGGGAATAAAAAAAGTAAAACAACACTTCTGCCTTTTTGCCATTGCTCATGCCATTTCCTCTCCTTTCCTTTACCAGTTAAGTCCTGCCCATACCTCAAGGCCCAGCTCAGAGCAATCACTTCTGTCAAACCTGTGAATTTAGAGTGCATATTGTCTGTGCCATTTATTTGACAATCATATATCTCTAGTAACATCTTTCATATGGCTTGTTAACTTTTACATTGCACTTCTTTTTCTACATGTCATCTCCACAACCTAGTGGGACCCACCTTATATTTCTTTGCATTCTTCACAGACACTAGAAAACTACCTCTGTGTAGCAGGGAATCAATAAATACTTTTGATCGATTAACTGAATTAGGGTAAGAAAAAAAAGCAAAGAAAAGAAAAAGAGCAAAAGACTAAAAAGTGAGAATACACAGCTTCTTAGGAGTGAAAGAGCATAACACAAATCCCAAAGAACCACGAGCACAAGTTGTACTTTACTAGACCTTACCAAACAAGTGGGCCTGGTAAAACAAATATGATACGTTCATATAGTCAGTGCATGTCTCACACTATACTTAGTAAGCTTGTTCTCTGACAAAGGAATCATGTATTTTGTTTCAGTCACTCAGACAAAATTGTGTCAACTTTATTTTCTCAAAGTCTAGACATCTGAAAGACTAAGAGATCCAACTTAAGAAGCTATGTTTTGATAGTGGAGGTGTATGGTGCCAAATCATGTACCAAAATTGGCTTCCAGAAAGTTCATATTTTACAGATATTATTCTATTAAACAATTGTGACAACATATAGAATAATACTTGGACACATGAAATAATGACTTAAAATATTACTGAGTCTAAACTAAGCAATCCAAAAGATTATTTTTGTTAAACAGACTTTATTGTCTAAAACCCAGAAATAATACAGCATCGCAAAAAACATTACTGGCTCTATAAAAATAAGATATAGGCTATGCATATTTTTTGCGGATGCTACATCATTAAAAACTCTGTAAGGCTATGTGACACTAAAAGCTGTGTAGCACTATGTAGAATTAACACTATGTAACAACATGTTTAAAAGTTTTAACTACATTTAAATACAAACAATAATAATTAACACAGCATTTTAAACAGAGGTAATTGATATTTTACCTAGACTCATGAACTAGTTTATACATCACTTATTTTACTCTCAATTATTTGTAAATCACTGCACTACAAACCTGCTAATGAGTTATGCCCCCCAAAATACAAGATTCTAATTTACTTCAGGAATCTAACAAAGTTTTAAGGCACAAAAAATTTTAAATTAACAGAAAACTTAGTTTCTCAATCTTTCATAACACAAATTAAGTCTCTGTTACATCATTTATTTTAAAATAATGATTAAAAATGCTAAAACAACATCCTTATATTGGTTCTACTTATGAAAGCTGAACTACTTTTGAATCTTTATAGATAGATAGATAGATAGATAGATAGATAGATAGATAGATACATTTACTTGCAAATTACTCATTAGTCATATCTTCCTTTCAAATTTTCTTTCACATAGATTTCTCAGAAGCATCCAAGCCAGTAGTTTCTTTGACAGTGAAATGTACAAAATAAATGGCATGTCAACAAGTAAATTAGCATTCCCTTTCTGACCAGCTGGGTCATGTTTCCTTTTCAAAATCCTTAGTCCCATGACACAAAATAATAATAATCTAAAAGACCTCATCAAATGATCAATATATTGACATAACCTCTATAAGGAGACACATAGTGTTTTAATTGATTCCTTGAATTCATTAAATGGAATATTAAAACCCAAGCCTCCGAAACATATTGTAAGAGAACATTTGATTTATTTATTAACTAATTTTCTTCAGGGTATGGATACTGGCACATGAAAAGATTCAACAACTTTTATATTTAACCAAAAAGTAAAAGAAATCCAGCTTTCACTAAATCTTTCATATAAACAATATCACAGCAAAAGTTGTAATAGACAAGTTAAACCATGTTTACTTACCAAAAAACTTCCAAAGGCTGAATTAAATATTGCAGCTGCCTATAAAGAAAATAAATAGGGGGAAAAAACTTATTGAAAGTAAATAGGAATAATAAAGGCAGAGATTATCATTCTCCCTTCTCCCACTATTCAAAACCTTAAAACATTGACTCTATAAAGCAAAGTTAGTCATTGCTTCCAAAATTGCCAGTGGCCTATAGTTCACTGAGACAGATGAGCTACAGCTTAGGAATTCCTAAATAATGGGTCTGAAAAGCAGGCAGAAAACACTTGTCATGCCTTGAACCTATATGATGGTACCAAAAGAATCACTGACAATGCTAAATTGAGACCACGTTGTTATTGATTTTCCTACTAAATTTAAAACAATCAGGGGTTGATTTATTTATTAAAAAACATATATTACTGGGAGAAGGAAAAACAGAATTGCAAGACAAACATTAATTGCTCCCTGTCAGTGACACAGTCTTCAGAGCTACAATCACAAGGTAAGATCTGTTTCTATACATCACACATTAGAAATAAGAACAATGCTGTTAAGACCAGGAAAGTTATTACTGTACCATTAATTCTAAGGTAAAGAAAAGCAAGAAAAGCTCCAAATTGGTGTTCAAAATTCAAAGAAGAAATATTTGACTTTCTGCTTACCTAAATATCCACGGAATACACAGTAGATGTAACATAGCTCTTAATTTTAATTTAATCACTATATTCAGTGAAGCTATGCCAGAAGCTATGTGCAAGCTTCTCACATTACCCAAAAGGAAACAACTTGTATAACATCCAATTTGATAAAAAGAAAATAAGAAAGAAAAAATAATAAAAGAGGTAGAGAGAATCTATTTACATCTCCTGCACATCCAGAGCAGAATTAAATTAATCATCATGGACATTAGCAGCCACACTGCAGTAAAAAGAGGATATCAGTTTAGTAAGTTTGAATAAAGTCCAAAGCCAGGCTAAGAGCTGTAGCCGAAAATGCCTTCTGCTCCAGAAGAGGATGCAATGAGAGTGAATGGGTAATGAGATCCTTGGCTCCAGAGAGCTTAGCTCTCCTATTCCAGTTCATAATTAATTCAAAGCTTTGATAATTTCATTAGATTTCTCCTTTGCTGGCCCTATCAATAAAAGATGGCACTGGACCACAGCTCCTCTGTGGCATAAACACAGGCACAGGCACAGGCCAGGGAAACCTTTGCTTCCTGACAGGGACAATGGCATATGGTGTTCTGTGTTGTACAGGGAGCAGTGAAAAAAAGAAAAATCAGCTAAATAAAACATTACAGGTGACAATTGTAAACTATAGCAATATATTTAACACATCTTCCTGGAATTCCATTATGGATGATTACAGGAAAAAGTTTTATGTCTGGGGAAAAATAAGTAAAAGGGTATAAATAAATGAGTTGTGGTGACACCAACAGGGAACACTGGCCCTCCTTCCTACAAAAAATGTACCTTTCTCACAAACTATTTTTATATTTAGATCTTATTTTGTGCTTAAAAACGGAATTACTTCTTTTTAATAAAGGAAGGAGGGCTTCCGCCTTTGAGCCTCTCTCTTCTGAATTCCTTTATTTCTAGTCCCTTTCACTAAGCTTTTACTCAATAACTAGCGGTTTTGTCTAGCATTTGAGGAAACAAAGAATCATTCAAGGAAAAAAGATTCAGAAGTCAAAGTAAAATAACCATATATGACAAATAATATCATACTCACAAATAACTCATAAATACTCATAACTATATGAGTATATAACAACTACTACTCATAAGATCAAATCACCATACTCCTACCCTCTCTTGTTCTCTTCTTTAACGCAAATGCAAGAAATACATTTTATGTGAATTGACCTATGTTCCTGCCTCTTATAAAATGACAGTGATGGGATATCTTGGTACCCAAAGATGCTGCAGGTCAACTCATTCTTAGTTGTTTTCCAACAGTGGTGATGGACTTGAACTCAGTCGACTATACTGTCCTCCTGTGCAGTGAGCGCCGTCAATCTTTTGTGAAATGATTGATTAAGGTTCTGGGTACTCTGAAGACCGTGTGAAATCAGACACTGAAACCAAAGATCTTGTGCTCAACAGCAACTGATAATTAAGGTAATAGTTGGCTCAATTCTGTGGTTGCAGTCTATGAAACAACCATGATTTCCAGAGTTTCAACAAGTAACAATAAATATTTAGAGTATTTTATTGATATATAAAAGACATGCATGTATTTCGACTTAGGGAGGAATTCCCAGCTCCTTGGCATGGCGTCCAAGGCCCTCCATGAACAGGTTTCTATCCATCTCATTCCCTGCCTCAAATTTTACATTCCGACAACAATGAACTACTTGCAATTCCCCAAACTCATCATGCCATTTCTTACTCCCTGGCCTGAAATACCCTTCCCCCTCTTCTACCTAGGTAATTCTATTTTATTTTAATAACACAGCTTGGTCATCATCCTTCTGAGATGGGAGAGCTCCCTTGATCCCTTATGGGACTGGCGAAGGGAGTAGCTCATTTACTCAGCCGCCATGCTCAATCCTTTACAGGAGTGAGCACACAAGCAAATGGATGTGGAAACAGGCACAAAGGAACACTGGAACTGGCCAGTTGCTCCTGTCTGGCAGGAGCAGGGTGAGTTTGTGTTGCCCCGCAGCAGTGTCCAAGTGTGTTACAATGCTCTTTTAGCTCTGCCATCCAAGAGGAGGTGTCTGTGATCCTCGGAGCCCCAGAAGACATGTGTTACAATCAGTGTTCTTTTAGCATTTGCTATCCATGGATGGCTAGGTGTTAACTAGCTCAGTGGAGGGTCAGGTGACAGCCTTTTACACTCTGCCCTCTTGGTACCCAAGTTCTTGTCAGGTGTCCAGGAAAAATCAGGTCGCACAAGCAAATCAAAAGCTAGTAAATGTGGAGGACTTTGTTGAGCAGTGGAAGTGGCTCTCAGAGGGAAAGGGAGCTGGAAAGGGGGTGCAGTTGGACGATAATCTTCCCCTACAGTCTGTCCATCCCTAATCGAACTCCTCTCTGACCACAGTCTCTGATGTACAGCTGCTTCTCCTCTGGATGTTCGGACGCTTCTCTCTTCTCTCTTCTGTGTGTGTGTGTACGCCCGCATGTGCGCACACGTGCCCTGAATCTGGGGTTTGCAGTTCTCATGGGCACAGGGGGTGGGGCAGGCCAAAAGGCAGCATTCAGGTGGGAAAACAAGAATAGTTCTTACATTGGGCCATGGGTCCAGACTTGAGGGTGGAGGTCTTGCCAGGAACCCCATCCTCTTCTACCCAGTATTTCTCTGTCTCCTGGCCCTATTACTTCCAAGAGGCTTTCAATGACCTTCCCCCGACACACACACACACCTTAGCATACACACATATCTATACTTACAGATGGACTGAGTATCCCCACACCTGCTGGCAGAACATCCTGAGCCTATCTTTGCCACGGGACTTGTCCCACTGTATTGAAATGACCGGCTAGGCATGGTGACTCATGCCTGTAATCCCAGCACTTTGGGAGGGCAAGGTGGGCAGATCACTTGAGGTCAGGAGTTTGAGATCAGCCTGGCCAACATGGTGAAACCCTGTCTCTCCTAAAAATACAAAAATTAGCCAGACATGGTGGCAGATGCCTGTAATCCCCATGACTTGGGAGGCTGAAGCAGGAGAAATGCTTGAACCCAGGAGGTGGAGGTTGCAGTGAGTCGAGATTACACCACTGCTTTCCAGCCCGGATGATGGAGCAAGACCCTATCTCAGAAAAAATGGAATGACCTACTTACATGTCTCTCTCCCCTGGTCATGTAAGGAAGGAATTTAATGAAACTCATCCTAAGCACCCACTTGTTTATTACTCCTACTCACACCCTGACTCTGAAGTGGCCAGAAGTAGAAAGGGTGAGAAGGTTTATCTATCTATCTATCTATCTATCTATCTATCTATCTATCTATCTATCTGTAGTGAAACAGATCAGGCCCTTGTGTCCACTGGTACCATTTTAAAATTTTTATCATGTGTATAGATTCATTAATTAAAAAATATGAATTGCTGACACAAGTACGATTTCCTGAAATGTCCAAAGTCTTCATCTCCTACTGAGTTATTTTATGTGTTTGGCAGAATCCAAGACACAGAAGACTGGATCTGCCATCTGGTACCATAGCTAACCTATGACAGTAACAGGAGATCTAGACTTCAGACTCCCATCCATCCCATCCAATACAATAATTTCCTTCACATCATTTTCAAAACAGTATCTTGTTTTACTTCTCTTAAAACGCTTGAACCTTCCTATTATGATATAGTTATATAAAATATGTTTAATATAAATAATGTTTTCCGAGATCAGATGAGATTGGGCAAGTTCAGAGTAGTATGACTGTTGACCACAAATGACCAAAATTTAGCCACAATGCCTAGCTAGAATTTTTAAATTTTTTTGTAGGGACAGGGTTTCCTTATGTTGCCCAGGCTGGTCTTGAACTCCTGGACTCAAGCGATCCTCCCATCTCAGCCTCCTAAAGTATTGAGATTACAGGTGTGAGTCACCATACCCAGCTTAATTTTAAAATATAGCAGTTCTTTGGTTATTATCTCCTTTGTTAGAAAATATTTCAAAACCCATTCCTCCGCTAGAATGCTCCATTACAACAAGAATTTGTCTAATTCATTGAAAGAAATGAGTGAATGAACAAATACCTCTTGTGCTAACTGAATGTCCTACACAGTAATGTTTTTATTATTAACTCATAAAATCCCATTAGCAAAATGTATACCTTGGAGTAATCACATTTGGTAGATAATTAGATCAGCCCTAGCTTAAAAAAAAAAAAAAAGTTCATATTGAGAGTTTTTTTTTTAATATTGACTAGATTGACTTCCTTTATATTACACATTTGTAGATAATATATTGCTTTTGGTATCAACCCAATTATACCCAATATAAGATATTTTACTAATGTTCCATTATATATTATATGGCATGCCTTTATTAAACTATTTTGGAAAATTAAGCAAGTTCAATAATGAATTAATTACATCACAAACTACTTGCAATTATTTAAAACAAAGGTAAATTTCTAAAAAAAAAAAAAAAAAAAACCTAAGAAAATAAGGAAAAAGAGTTCTCTCATAAAAGCAAGCTCTTTGAAAGGGGATATAACCACTAACCCCACAGAAATACAAACTACCATCAGAGAATACTATAAACACCTCTATGCAAATAAACTAGAAAATCTAGAAGAAATGGATAATTTCCTGGACACTTACACTCTTCCAAGACTAAACCAGGAAGAAGTTGAATCCCTGAATAGACCAATAGCAGGCTCTGAAATTGAGGCAATAATTAATAGCCTACCAACCAAAAAAAGTCCAGGACCAGATGGATTCACAGCTGAATTCTACCAGAGGTACAAGAAGGAGCTGGTACCATTCCTTCTGAAACTATTACAATCAATAGAAAAAGAGGGAATCCTCCCTAACTCATTTTATGAGGCCAACATCATCCTGATACCAAACCCTGGCAGAGACACACACAAAAAAAGAGAATTTTAGACCAATATCCCTGATGAACATCGATGCAAAAATCCAAAATCCTCAATAAAATACTGGCAAACCGGATTCAGCAGCACATCAAAAAGCTTATCCACCATGATCAAGTGGACTTCATCCCTGGGATGCAAGGCTGGTTCAACATTCGCAAATCAATCA
>NC_045436.1:43483862-43486608 GCF_002776525.5 Piliocolobus tephrosceles | reverse complement strand
AAGAACCACATGATTATCTCAATAGATGCAGAAAAGGCTTTTGACAAAATTCAACAGCCCTTCATGCTAAAAACGCTCAACAAATTCGGTATTGATGGAACGTACCTCAAAATAATAAGAGCTATTTATGACAAACCCACAGCTAATATCATACTGAATGGGCAAAAACTGGAAAAGTTCCCTTTGAAAACTGGCACAAGACAGGGATGCCCTCTCTCACCACTCCTATTCAACATAGTGTTGGAAGTTCTGGCTAGGGCAATCAGGCAAGAGAAAGAAATCAAGGGTATTCAGTTAGGAAAAGAGGAAGTCAAATTGTCCCTGTTTGCAGATGACATGATTGTGTATTTAGAAAACCCCATCGTCTCAGCCCAAAATCTTCTTAAGCTGATAAGCAACTTCAGCAAAGTCTCAGGATACAAAATTAATGTGCAAAAATCACAAGCATTCTTATACACCAGTAACAGACAAGCAGAGAGCCAAATCAGGAATGAACTTCCATTCACAATTGCTTCAAAGAGAATAAAATACCTAGGAATCCAACTTACAAGGGATGTAAAGGACCTCTTCAAGGAGAACTACAAACCGCTGCTCAGTGAAATAAAAGAGGACACAAACAAATGGAAGAACATACCATGCTTATGGGTAGGAAGAATCAATATCGTGAAAATGGCCATACTGCCCAAGGTTATTTATAGATTCAATGCCATCCCCATCAAGCTACCAATGAGTTTCTTCACAGAATTGGAAAAACCTGCTTTAAAGTTCATATGGAACCAAAAAAGAGCCCGCATTGCCAAGACAATCCTAAGTCAAAAGGACAAAGCTGGAGGCGTCACGCTACCTGACTTCAAACTATACTACAAGGCTACAGTAACCAAAACAGCATGGTACTGGTCCCAAAACAGAGATATAGACCAATGGAACAGAACAGAGTCCTCAGAAATAATACCACACATCTACAGCCATCTGATCTTTGACAAACCTGAGAGAAACAAGAAATGGGGAAAGGATTCCCTATTTAATAAATGGTGCTGGGAAAATTGGCTAGCCATAAGTAGAAAGCTGAAACTGGATCCTTTCCTTACTCCTTATACGAAAAGTAATTCAAGATGGATTAGAGACTTAAATGTTAGACCTAATACCATAAAAACCCTAGAAGAAAACCTAGGTAGTACCATTCAGGACATAGGCATGGGCAAGGACTTCATGTCTAAAACACCAAGAGCAATGGCAACAAAAGCCAAAATTGACAAATGGGATCTCATTAAACTAAAGAGCTTCTGCACAGCAAAAGAAACTACCATCAGAGTGAACAGGCAACCTACAGAATGGGAGAAAATTTTTGCAATCTACGCATCTGACAAAGGGCTGATATCCAGAACCTACAAAGAACTCAAACAAATTTACAAGAAAAAAACAAACAACCCCATCAAAAAGTGGGCAAAGAATATGAACAGACATTTCTCAAAAGAAGACATTCATACAGCCAACAGACACATGAAAAAATGCTCATCATCACTGGCCATCAGAGAAATGCAAATCAACACCACAATGAGATACCATCTCACACCAGTTAGAATGGCAATCATTAAAAAGTCAGGAAACAACAGGTGCTGGAGAGGATGTGGAGAAATAGGAACACTTTTACACTGTTGGTGGGATTGTAAACTAGTTCAACCATTATGGAAAACAGTATGGCAATTCCTCAAGGATCTAGAACTAGATGTACCATATGACCCAGCCATCCCACTACTGGGTATATACCCAAAGGATCATAAATCATGCTGTTATAAAGACACATGCACACGTATGTTTATTGCAGCACTATTCACAATAGCAAAGACTTGGTTTCAACCCAAATGTCCATCAGTGACAGACTGGATTAAGAAAATGTGGCACATATACACCATGGAATACTATGCAGCCATAAAAAAGGATGAGTTTGCATCCTTTGTAGGGACATGGATGCAGCTAGAAACCATCATTCTTAGCAAACTATCACAAGAACAGAAAACCAAAGACCGCATGTTCTCACTCATAGGTGGGAACTGAACAATGAGATCACTTGGACTCGGGAAGGGGAACATCACACACCGGGGCCTATCATGGGGAGGCGGGAGGGGAGAGGGATTGCATTGGGAGTTATACCTGATATAAATGATGAATTGATGGGTGCTGACGAGTTGATGGGTGCAGCACACCAACATGGCACAAGTATACATATGTAACAAGCCTGCATGTGATGCACATGTACCCTAGAACTTAAAGTATAATAATAATAAAAAAAAATTTCTCTTTCTATGTTTCCTATATATTGCAATAAAAGTTAAATTATGTTTCAGAATATCTGAAATATATTTGTTCCCACATTTTCGGTTCAGAGTTTTTGTTTTTTAATCACCATAACCCTTGAATATGTGAATTTACTGTGCCTCTTGGAATTTCCACTTAGCTACCGGATTAACAACCAGTACTACCATAATATGTTGAAATTTCTAGGAGGCTGAAATTCTGAGCCATGAAGAATGCAATAGAAATGATTAACATTAAAGCTGATGTCACCCCACTAAGACTTAAAGTTGTGTAGATATTAATAGATAATAAAGCATTAGATAATCTGGGAAGAACAAGAGGGTTGATATTCCTACAAAACTGAGAATTATAGGATGCTTCAAAGAAAAAATGACTTAAAGTATTCCCTTCATTAATGTGCATCAGTCAACTTTATATTGTTGAACATCAG
>NC_045436.1:43415901-43468862 GCF_002776525.5 Piliocolobus tephrosceles | reverse complement strand
TTTTTAAAGGCTGTGTTTTTACCATTACAAGTAGTGTGCTAGTAACCGTTTAACAACTAGCTTTTAGGATAAAGGGAGAACACCAATTTGTAATATGTGCTGATTTTCATGGTGTAAATACTCCCACCATGGCCAATTTCAAAGTGCAAATATAATGTCACTCAACACCAAGAAGGGAAAGATGGCATAATTCCAAAGGCACAAGAAATTAGAAAAAGAAGGGCAAATTAAATACAAAACAAGTACAAGAAGGAAATAATAAGGATATGAGCAGAAGTTAATGAAATAAAAAACCAGAAAAACAGTAAAGAAAAATCACTGAAATCAAGAGGTGGGCCTTTGAAAAAGACAAATAAAATTGATACACCTCTGAAACAGGGATTGGTGAGTCACAGCTTTGTTTTAACCCAACTAGTCTAACACCAACTGGGTGTACTGGAATACAATTTTGGTGTTAACCACCTGGAATTAGCATCAAACTCCACAAGTTAAAAACTCAGTCCTCTACAGGACTGCCCTTGCTTTAGACAGCAGCTGCAGTTTAAGAGTCCACAGGCTACCCACACTTTTGACCAACTGGCTATACATTCAGGGATTCCAATGTCCCCCCTAGGTTCAATAATTCACTAGAATAACTCACAGAACTTACTCAAAGTGCCATACTTAACAATTACAGTTTAATTATAAGGGATACACATTGGGCAAGGTCTGGGAAGGAGTGCAGAGCTTCCATACCCTCTCAGAGAACATCAAGATGCTTACAAACAAAGAGGCAACACCGAGTTTTAATTGGTGTTTCATTATGTAGGCATGATTGATTAAATCACTGATCACATGATTGAATTCAATCTCCAGCCCCCTCCTCTTCCTAGAGGTCAGGTAGCTGAAAGTTCCAACCTTCTAATCACATGCTTGGTCTTTCTAGTGGCCAGTTCCCATCCCAAAGCTATCTAAGGCTCACCAAGAGTAACCTCATTAGCCTAACAAATATACTCCCATCACTCAGAAAATTCCAAAGGTTATTGAAGCTCTGCGCCAAGAACTTAGGTCAAAGACTAGATATATTTTTAAATTATACAACAGGCACATTATAAGTATTTTAGGCTCTGTGGACCACATGGTAATAAATTCTCAACTCTGCTATTGTGGTGCAAAAGCAGCCATAGGCAATATATAAACTAGTAAGTGTGGTTGTGTTCCAATAAAACTTTATCTATGGATACTAAAATTTGATTTTTGTTTAATATTCACATATTGAAATTTTATTCTTCTTTTGACTTTTTTCCAACCATTAAAAAAATGTAAAAACTATTCTTTCCTTTTATTTTAATTTTTGTGGGTACATAATAGGTGCATATATTTTTGGGGTACATGAGATGTTTTGATACCAGCATGCAATGTATAATAATCACATCACATAAAATGGGTATCCATCTCCTCAAGCATCCATCCCTTGTGTTACAAACAACCTAATTATACTCCTTAGTTGTTTTTAAATGTACAATTAAACTATTATTGACTATAGTCACCCTGTTGTGCTATCAAATACTCAGTCTTATTTATTCTTTCTTTTTGGACTCATTAACCATCCCCTCATTCCCCCAAAAAACATTCTTAACTCACATACCACACAAAAAACTTTCAGCAAGCCTGATTTGCCCTGCAAACCACAGTTTGTTCATCCCTGCTCTTGGTAAAAAAAAAAAAAAAGAGAGAGAGAATACAGACATTTCTAACAATGGGAATGAAAGCAGGGACATCCTAAACTTCAGATATTTAAAAGATAAGAATATTGTAGACAGCATTATGTCCCCAAATTTGAAAACTTAGACAAAATGAACAAATTCCTTGAAAGACACAAACTACCAAAACTCTCTTAAGAACAGATGACCTAAATTTTCCATTACATATCAAAGACATTAAATGTGTAGTTAAATAACTTTCCCAAAATGGAATCTCCAGGACCAAATGACTGCACTGGTGAATTCTACCAAATATTTAAAGAAGAAATATTAATTCTGTAAAAACTCACCAAGAGAAATACAACAGGAAAGAAAAGTTGCCAGATCATTTTATGAGACCAACACTAACCTGATACCAAAATCAGATAAAACATCATAAGGAAACCACAGAAGAATAATCCTCATGCACGGAGATAGACATAAAACTCCTTATAAAATTTGAACTAATTTAATCTAGCAATATATAAAAAGGATGATAGAATATGACAAAGTGGAGTTGATTCCAGGAATGCAAAGTTGGCATAAGATGTAAGAATCAATCCAAGCCATTCACCTTATCAATAGATGAAAAAAAGAAAAAAAACATACAATCATTTCAATAGGTACAGAAAAAGCATTTGACAAAATTCAATAAATATTCACGATAAAAATTTGGAAGACTGGAACTGATAAGAATTTCCTCTGCCTCGTATCAAAAACCAAACAGCTGACACCATACCTAACTGTAAAAGACTGAGTGTTCCTAAAATCAGGAACAAAGTTAGGATGTCTAATCTTATTACTAGCTCTATCCAACCTTGGTCTTGCCAAAGTAAAATAAAATGCAGACTAGGCTGAAAATTCCCCAAGCAGACCAAGTCAGGTAGGTCACAAAAGCAACCTTAACCTTATTTGATTGGTAAACGTAAGCAAAACTTAAGTTGGGTTATTCCTTATAAATGTCTCTGATAATCAGAAACTAAACTAAGTCACCTTACAAAAATGGTGAAAGTAATTGTTAT
Organism: Piliocolobus tephrosceles; assembly: GCF_002776525.5. Taxonomy (NCBI): domain Eukaryota; kingdom Metazoa; phylum Chordata; class Mammalia; order Primates; family Cercopithecidae; genus Piliocolobus; species Piliocolobus tephrosceles. The sequence continues at coordinate 43,466,119 of NC_045436.1, read as the reverse complement.
TGCCCCATCCTCTGCTATCTGGAAATCCCCACTGCTGTATCCAATCATTACAAAGGTTAAACAACTTCCTCGTTTTTACTATAAAACCCTATAAATATTTTTACTATAAAATCTGCAAGAGTAGGCCTCTGAGCTTCTAACCACTTTTGATTTTGAGGGCTTATATGTAACAATCTGTATTTACTATTTTACTCAACAATAAACTTTAAAACTCTCTTTACTAATCTGATTTGATATTTGTTTTGAACAGCATGAAAGTGTTAGCCATGTAATACTGCAAGAAAAAGAAAGAAAAAGCAAACAGATTGGAAAGGAATAAACCTGACATTATTCACAAATTACATCATCCTGGAAAATCTCCCTTCTGAAGAAAATTACAAAATAGGAAAGTTTATCAAAGATCGAGAACGCAAGGTCTATATTGAAAAATCAATGTATTTCTATATACTAGGAAGGCATAATTTAAAATTGAAATTAATAAAAATATTTACAAACAGTATAAAGAACATGAAATATAAAATAAAGCTAACAAAATATGTGTAGACTGTGTATGCTAAAGATTATAAAACACTGATAAGATAAATTCTAAAAGACCTAAATAGAGAGATATGGATTAGAATCCTCGATATTAAGGTGTCAAATTTCTCCACATTGATCTATAGACTCAATGTAATCTCAGTCAAAATCCCTGCAGGACTTTTAGTAGAAATTGACAAATAACTACAATTTATTTTAAAAATAAATTTTATTTATTTATTTATTTATTTATTCAAGGAATTTTTCTTAGAAAAGTTGGAAGACTCACATTTTATATTATGTTTCAAGATAAAGTTATACTAATCAAGATAATGTGGTACTGGCTTAAGGACAGATATACGGATCAACAGAAGAGAAGAGAAAGTTCAGAAACAGATCTACATAGATATTGTAAATTGATTTTTGGCAAAGGTGCTAGAGTAATTCAATGTGGAAAGGATAATCTTTTCAATAGGTGGTAACTGGACATCCACACACACACAAAAAAACAAAAAACTCTGATGCTCATTCACACTATATACACAAAGCAACTAGGAATGGATTATAGACCTAAACATAATAACTAAATCTATAAAACTTCTAGAACACTTAAAGAAAATCTTTGTGACTCTGGATTAGGACAACATATCTATGTTAGGCTACAAAAATCACAAACTTTTGATACAATAAATTTTAAATCATAAAATTAAAAATGGATAAATTGGACTTCATTGTCTTTCAAAGTCACTGTGAAGAAAATGAAAAAGCAATCAGACTGGGAGAATAATTTCTAAAATACATAGCTGATAAAGGACTTGTATGCAGAATATATTTTTAAAACAATATAAAACAAAACTCTTACAAATAAGAAGACAACCCCAAGTTTTTAAAAATGGGCAAAAGATTTGAACAGATACTTCACTGAAGAAGAAGAGATGTGGATGACAAATTAACACATGAAAAGATCCTAAACATTATTAGTTAGTAGAGAACTATTAATTAATTAAAATCACAATGAGATAACACTATTTACCAGCAAGAAGGGCTAAAACCTAAAAAGAAACTGGCACCTCAGTGTTGGTGAGGATGTGGACCAATGAGAACTCTCGTATATTGCTAGTATAGATTGAAAATGATAACGCCACTGTCAAAAACAAAGTTTCTTTTAAAGTTACACATGTATTTACCATATGACCAAACCATCCCACCACTAGGTATTTACCCAAGAGATAGATATTCCTACATTCACACAGACTTGTATTCAAATGTTCACATTTATTTGTAATAGCTCAAAACTGGAAACTACCCAAATGTCCTTCAAGTGGTGAATGGATAAAGAAATTATGGTACATTCATGCAATGGAATATGACTCAGCAATAAAAGGAATGGACTATGGATAAATGGAACAACATGGATGAATCTCAGAAACACTCTGCTAAGTAAAAGCAGCCAAACACAAAAGGCTACATGTACTGTATGATTCCACTGATAGACTATTCTGGAAAAGGTAAAACAGAAATCAGATCACAGGCTGTCAAGGACTGCAGGTAGGGCAATGGGAAAGAGCCATAAAAGAATTTTTTGTACTGATGGCAGTATTCTAAATCTTGATTGTAGTAGTGTTTATACAATTGTATACATATTCTAAAACATTATATAATTTTTAGAAATGAATTTCACTGTCTGTAAATTATATACACAAAAATCTGACTTTTTAAATCATAAAAATTTTAGAAGTCAACAAAAAGAAAAACATAACTGTATGACATGAAGTTTTAGCTTGTTTATATTTACTTGGTTTTGAGGTTCACACAGAAAATTTCAATAAAAAAAAATAAGGTTTTACTTAACAGAATTAGAAATGAGACAAAACCACCAAATTACTGTTACTACTTCCTAACTAAGAAAGATTAAGCTTCAGGGTTCTGCTTGTGATTTGTAAAAATGTCTTTTCAAGTCATTATTTTCAACAGTAACATGATCTGGAGATTAAGACCTCACCTAACATTCAAAAAAGATACCCTTGTTTCACATTTAAAGATGATAAGAATTTCATATTAAATAAACTATTTTAATTTAAAATCATCACAGAGGCATTTATAAAACACTAGAACTAGCACTTATAATGAATGGAGTCAGAAGATCTGATTTCAAAACAACTTGTCACATATTTAGCTATGAAAACTCATTACATCTCAGTTTATTCCTTTCATTAAATGGGAAAAACAAAGCCAACTTCATAAAATTTTGTGAGGATTAAATGAGATGGCAAATACAAAACCAGTTAAGTATGCTACAAAATATTATATAAAGTAAGCGCCCAGTAAGCCTTCATTATCTAAGTATTCATTCTCCAATTTCCCTAAGAACTTAGGTTGTACAAGGAAACAAGAGATATCACAGTGGGAAATGGTTCACTAATGAACTGACTATTTCTAAAACGATCCTCAGGAAAACCTTTTACCTTTTTGTACGCACACCCCAATGTCTATGTCTGCACTCCAGCTTTGGTTGGCTTACTATCACTAATTGTACAGTATTTTAAACACCTTGCAAATATATCACAAATAAAACATAACTTGGTTGCTAAATATAACTGCCCATTCTGCAAAATTTAAGTAAGTCAATGAAAATCAGAAGAAACTCAATGAGGAGAAAAAAAAAATTGGATAGGTACTTAAAAGGAGAGTGATCAGGATATTTTTAAATAAGAGAGCACCTGCAAAAACTAACGAACACAATCATTTTTGCAAAAATAAACAGGAGAGAAAGATAGGATATCAAGTCATCATACAATTTACTCAGGAAAATTACATCAGCCCCCACTCCTTAAAAGCAACACTTGATTCTTTCTCCATTCATGCCAAGAATTAGTGAATAGTTCTCATGTAAGTTTTGTTAAGTGAATGATAAAATAGGCTTATTTTCATAATTTAGTTTTATTTTTTCAAAATAAAGACTAAATAAATATATTTTTCAGTAACTGCTACAAAATGTTAATTTTTAAAAGTTAATTGAGTTTAAATGAGCTTTCTCCTGTATCACTTACCACTGAATAATGTGGATCTTCTCTTCTGTTTTATTCTAGTTACTCAAATATTTATATGGGGAAGAATATAGCAATTCTTTTTTGTTAGTAAAATCATAACTGATGTTTAAAACAAGCTTCAAAGTGCTACATTCAGGAGAATGTGGTTTAAATTTTCTACAAACAATAAGTATGGAAATAAATATTATAAAATCTCTTCCCAATTTCTTAATTTTACATATAAGGATTAGACAGCAGCCCAGTGTGGGAAGTGACTTGTTCAAGATCACACAATGTCTAACAGAGGCTGAATCAGGATTACAAGTAGGAGCTCTCACACACTCTTTCTTCTCCACACCATTAATCTTTATTTGACTCTAATATACTATGTAGCTAAGTATATCTTGATATATGAATATCAAAAATACACAGCATGGAAATTGTATAGACACTCTAAAAAGTAAAACACTAGTCAGCAAGCAGTGAGGTACTAAATCGACTTCAAATTTTTATTAAGGTTATCCTTCCGTTAGTGATTGAAGGTATATTACCTTAGTGGGCCATGCAATAGCTGTAGCACCACAACTAATGGACTGCCAAGAGATGATTTAATAAAGAGGCCCAGGTGAACAATGGTGTGTAAGTAACTCTGACAACCTGAGGCTTTCTCCTGGTCAAATGTTTTATATCTGTAAGTGACTTTCTCTAAAAAAAAATCACCTGTGAAGATACTCTCAGAAGGTTTCACTGTAATAACAGTAGTCCAAACATTCTTATATAAGTTCAGATTCTTCAAGATCTTAAGATGTGATTAAAAAGAAAAAAAGCTTAAAGGTCTTGTGCCCAGATCCTTCTACAGCCACCATTTGTAACATGTTTAAAGATCCAGTTAAATAACACATTCAGCAACTACAACATGTACATCTTCTGGTTGAAGTAAAATAAAGAAATACAGCAACTTTTAAAATGCTGCCCCCTAGATTTTACTCCAAAATGCAAGCAATGAAAATTGGGGAAAAGGCATTAAATAAAAATATTTATTAAATATATGTCTATAAAATATTATGTCATCTTTATAACATAGACCAACTTGCATTGGGAGGAGAAAAATAAAAGTAGTATGGGGAGAAAAACACTAAATGAGCAAAGATTTTTAAAATGAATATTGCATATGATTAATGAGAGTTCAGGGGAAAGTTAACTTCACATGCTTTATAATATTGCTGAAAGTGCGGTAAATATCAGTATCTTACAAATGTCTATACATGTCCCTTGACCCAGCAATGTCTCTTGTAAAAATTTATCTCAGAAAATAATTCGGTTACATCTGTAATCCCAGCATTTTGGGAGGCTGAGGCAGGAAAATTGTTTGAGGCCAGAAGTTCAAGGACAGCCTGGGCAACATAGTAATATCCTGTTTCTAGAAAAAATCAAAAACTTAGCCAGGTATTGGGGCACATGCCTGTATGCCCAGCTACTTGGGAGGCTGAGGCAGGAGGATTGCTTGGGCTCATGAGTTTGAGGCTGCAGTAAACTAGGATGGTGTGACTGTACTCCACCCTGGGTGACAGAGCAAGACCTTATCTTTAAAAAAAAGAAAAGAAAAGAAAAAAAGAAAGAAAGAAAACAGAATTCAGGTCCACAAAAAGATTTAGCTAAAAATATTTTCATCATACCATTATTTCCTTTTCCTTTTTTTTTGAGACAAAGTCTCACCCTTTTGCCCAGGCTAGAGTGCAGTGGCACAATCAGTTCACTGCAGTCTCAATCTCCTGGGTTCAGACAATCTCCCACCTCCTCAGCCTCCCAAGTAGCTGGGACTACAGGTATGTGCCACCATGCCTAGCTAATATTTGAGAGATGGGGTCCCACTATGTTGCCCAGGTTGGTCTTGGAATTCCTGGGCTCAAGCAATCCTTCCGCCTTGGCCTCCCTGAATGCTGGGATTATAGGCATGAGTCACCACGCCTGGCCCCATTATTTTCTAATAGTAAAAACATAAACTGGAGCTATCCAGGGCTGAAATTAATAATTACACATCCATACATGAGAATAATGAACAGTCTATATGAAGAATGTCGTAGAACACTAACGAGAGATGTTCACACTATATTAAGTGGACAAATAGAGTTACAAAACAGTATGAATTGTATGACTCATTTCATTAAACATGTGCAGATTAAAAGGTTTGAAAAGATACACATAAAAACATTAATGTAGTTATCTGAACAGTGCGATTATGGTATTTTTTATTTATATTTTCTATATTGCTCACTAAGAATACATAATGCTTCTGTAATAAAAATTAAGTTATTAAAATATTATAAACCATACAAGAACATAAAATTTTATTATATAGTCATGGCAGAACCTTGTATGTGACTAAGAGAAGTCACAATGCAATGTACTTTAGGACAGTGAATGAATAGTAAGCCTTTCCCTTGAAATGCCATTGGCCTAAAATTATGTTCACGTGATAATATGAGCCTAATCCAAAAAAGAAAGTGTCATGCCATTGAGAATAACAGTAATTTTATGATATTAGAAAAAGAATCTATGACAGTCATTATCAAAGTAGTCATTTCTGGAGGAAAAAAATTGCAAATAAATGAAGACATTTATGTAGAATGATTTTAGGTTGCAAGCAAAGTAGATGAGGGTTTAAATATTTAAAGCCACAGATGGTATCCTAGATAAAAACAGAGTTTTTATTTCCTTTAAAACAGAGTTTATTATTTATCCATTTTTTAAAAAGTATTCCCTTAACTCACAATAGAAAAGATAAAGCTGAAGAAATTTGTTCCAGATGTAAAGCTCAGATTTATGATTCTTTTTTAAAGATACTCAATTTCTTATGAAACAAAGACACAGCTTCGCACTAGAATTTTCACAGGAAATATTTCCACTAAGAACAACATTTTTTAGGACTGAAATTTGTTTGTTGAAAAGTTATTTATACAGTCCAACCAAGTATCAGACAGCCACTGTGCATAATTAACACATATATTCTTTCTTCCTCTCTCCAGAAATGTGCACATCATACTCATGGTGTGACTAATTCAAAATAAGTGTATGAAAATAATTTTTTCCTTTTCTAAACACATACGAAAACAAGAAAATTACTTAACAGGTAAGAATATATTTTTGCTTTTAAAACTGTTTAGACCATCTTAAAACTGATCCCTGATTCCTTATCTTATAAAACTTATTCCTAGGAAAATTTATAAATAAAATGAAGTTTACACAATGATATTCTGCAGCCTTTTGAAAAACTTCTTTTTGACTCAACAACAGATAATTTGCACACTTTATTCTCCCTATCTCTGGGAGATATAACTGCTTGATACTTTTTATAACCTTAAATACAAAGTTTTAACATTCTTTATTTTATTAGAAAAAAAGATATCTGTGTTTCTTGCAAAGTTACTGTTCATTTCCATTAAAACAGGGAAGCCTTCATGGAAAGACATTACTTAAATGTGATTTGTCCATGCACAAAGTTCCTCTTACATCAAATTATTCCTAAAATACCCCGTTGGCAAGGAGGTTATAAGGAAGCTTGAAGCATCAGGTAACAGTTGGACTGAAAGATGTCTGTGGCTGCTTCCAAACCAGTCATTCTCTGCAGTTCTTAAAGATTGCAGTTTAACTGAAGTCTTCATCAGACACCAAGTGAGTTAATATGTACTGAAAGACTCTTCAAGAATACAAATGAGGTTACTCAAACCAGCCCTCCTGTCTAACCACAATTATTTAATAGCTTAAATCCAAATTGTGAACATCATTTGAGATTTTTCTAAGATGTTCTTTAACTCGCTTTCTCCTCTTTTCTTCTATATTTTCTACATAGTTCTAATCTTAAAGTTGAAAGAGGTTTATGTGTTTTAGAAAAAAAAGTGGATGCTTTTAAAAAATGTATTCCCTTAACTACTCTTTACATCTACTTCCTAATCCCCAACTCACTTAATTAAATTCAGTGTGAATTTAAATTGCAATTAACATCTTTTGAGGGATTACATGTTCTAATCACAATTATGCAGTGAATATTTGAAACACATACATTTTGTTATATTATCTGAAATGCAAATTGGAGTCCAGAAGAAGATGTTTAATAAAAATGTATAGTACTGAAGACTTTATTATAGATCCTAAGGGACTAGAAATGAGATTTAAAAGAGTAAAAGCACTGATACAAGTATAAAAACAAATTGCTTCACCTCCAAAACCCCTGGAAATGGCCCCACTTGACTCCCATTTAATCTAGCTTCTTTGCAGTTTAAAAACTGCCTTCCAAGATGTTTTATTAACCAAACTGAATTTCATTTCTTCCCCCTAGATCAGGAGCTCAGAGAGTCCTAAATGAGACATGATGCATAAAATTCTGTAAGGGCAGGGGACAAAATCCATTTTTCTGACCCAGGAAGTTATAATGGAACGATTAATTTCTTTTTCTTAATTTTTCCTTCAAGTTTGCATTTCATAAGCAGAAAAAAAAAAAAGCTGACATTTATTGAGCACTTTCTACATGCCAGACAATGTGTTATTTTATTTAATCCTAAAAATAACCCTATGAGGTAAGGATTACTTTATTTTACAGATATAAAAGTTAAGGCTCAGAATAGTTAAGTGGTTAAGAGAAAGAAATTAAATGCTTCAGTGGTGAAACTGTAATTTGACTCCTACATCCATGCTCCCATCTGGTAAAAGGATAGTATCATTTCTGCAAAGGTGAGACCTTAGGAGGAAAGCCTAGGATGAAGCACCTATTTTCAATATTAAGATTAACTACAATCCTCTCTACCAGGCTGTTGGGATTGTCTTGGCCCCAGAAAACAACTTCATCTCTGGTAGTAAGCTTGGATAGAATGCTTCAAGAAGTTTCATTCCTGGGGCTCTCAGGACTTTTCTGCAGAGGCCAAGAGCTTGCTAAAAGCCAGAATTACTTGGCATCTTCTTAATCAATGCCAGGATTTGCCATAAAGTAAAGATCTGGTGCATTAATCTATGCCAAGTTTCCTCTTGGTAACTTTCCCATTCCATCTTCAGGGTCTATTTGTATACTTACCAGATTGTTAACTCCCAGGCTAGGTTTATGTTTAAGGAAACTAAGGCAAACTCAAGTTCTGCCTTTCACTCCCTTCCACTGTCAGTTTCCTGTTAATTAATCATTTTTCTACACAACTTTGGCTGCTATGCTTTACTAGTAAAACAGAGACTAGTTAAGCTAGCTATTACTTTTTCCTTTGAGAAAGACAACACTAAGTTGCTAAACTCCCTACCTAGTCAACTCTGAAAAGTAGGTTTGAACACGCACACACATGCACACAAATACTTTTTTACTCCTTAGCATGTTTTTTTGTCCTTTTCTTTCTTTTTTTGAGACAGAGTGCTCTGTTTCCCAGGCTGGAGTACAATGGCACAGTCTCAGCATACTGTAACCTCTGCCTCCCAGGTTCAAGTGATTCTTGTGCCTCAGCCTCCCAAGGAGCTGGGAGTACAGGCATGTACCAATATGCCTGACTAACTTTTGTATTTTTAGTAGAGATGAGGTTTCACAATGTTGGCCAGTCTGGTCTCAAACTTGTGACCTCAGGTGATTCACCTGCCTTGACCTCCCAAAGTACTGGGATTACAGGCGTGAGCCACCGCCCCTGACCTTGCCCTCTTTTATCTATGATCCAGCCTCCTGGATCTATGTGATGTGACGATGCCTAATGTGACACAGCACCCTGTACAAGGATAGATACGACAACCCAAAGATTAGAGAGAGGTAGGTGGGAGAAGAGAGATATTACAGTATATAATTTACCATGTGAAACAGCCATGAGATGTGCAGGCATCAGAGGGTCCCAGACTTAGTTTACCTAGGTCTGAATGCAGTTCCACAGCTAGAGAACCTCTAACGAGCTTAATTAAACTTCAAGCCTCTGTTCCCTCATCTCAATAATGGGCATAATATCTACTTACAAGAATTTTGTGAGAATTAAATAAGACAATTCATGACAATCAGTAGCACCATAAGCTTAATAAATATTAGCTATTATTAATCATATCATCATCAATATTATCACATTACCAAGTGGTAAGAGCCATTAATCAATGACTTGCCAAATCAGAAATCCAGAAATAGAGATATAAAACTTCTGATACATTTGAAAACATAGAGACAAATAAACATTTTAATGTGGGAAAAAGGAGGGATGGACATGAGGGCATGGAGCAAGGCATTTTTTTTTTTTTTATATTTTACTTTAATTTTTTTTTTTTTTTTTTGGCGGAGTCTCGCTCTTTCGCCCAGGCTGGAGTGCAATGGCACAATCTCGGCTCACGGCAACCTCCGCCTCCAGGGTTTAAGCAAGTCTCCTGCCTCAGCCCTCTGAGTAGCTGGGACTACAGATGTGCGCCACCACACTCGGCTAATTTTTGTATTTTTAGTAGAGATGGGGTTTCACCATGTTGGCCAGGCTGGTCTCGAACTCCTGACCTCAGGTGATCTACACGCCTCAGCCTCTCAAAGTGTAGGGATTACAGGCATGAGTCACCGTGCCTGGCCAGCAAGGTTTTCAAAATGCAGTGTTTAATTCTTAGGACATAATTGACTGTGATTTTAAAATCATAACCTGTTACATGGTTGGTAGTTCTTTGTTAATATTTAGAGATTTGTGAGGCTTCAGAAAATATTCAACAACAAATACATTTTTTTAAACCAATGTTGGGGATGAGGGGGTACTTTAAAGTCCTTAGGGAAAACTAAACCTGTATGGAGAAGGTCTTCACAGTTCTAATTAGGATTGCAGTTTGGATTAAAAAGAATCATTCAGGGTTCTTCTGAAATTTCCTGAAAAGCAAAGCTGAATGGGGAGCACAACCAGAAGGAGAGTACAGTCACTGGAGAAGCAAATGGCTTCTAGGAGGGTACAAACAAATCCCTCTGGCAAGATCTTGGCATTTTTCCTATGACGTACATCTTCTAACCCAGTGATCATTTCTCTGACTCTGGCCTTTCTTGTGCTACTAAAATAGTAACATAGGGATGATGTAAAGAGGTACAAATGGTTGTTGAAGACAGGAAAGTGGTCAGGAGACGCAGAAGCTATTGCTGGTGTCAGAGAGATTGGAAATTTAACTCAGTCAGCAGTTGCATGAAGATGCCAAAGGGCACATGGGAAATGCTTCCTTGAAAGCAGCACCAGGGAATAGTAAGAGAAAACAGAGGACACTAGGATCTGTGGAGTTAGAATGCTTCTACTTGAATCTGCGTACTATCATCAAAATCAACCTAATTATTCAGTAAACATTTGATGAATTCCTACTGTGTATAAAAAACAGTGAAATATTTTCTTATTGTAAGATATGATCACCATCCTCAAGAACATTTCAACCTATAAAGGAATATTAGCATGTATAAAACCCAGAGCTGATTTATGTATTTATTGGCTCTTGCTCTGTCACCCAGGCTCAAGCACAGTGACATGATCATGGCTCACTGCAGCCTCAACCTCCCAGGCCCAAGCAATCCTCCCACCTCAAATTCCTGAGTAGTTGGGACCATAGGTGCATGACACCACACCTGGCTTTTTAAAAAATTTTTTTTGTAGAGATGAGGTCTCACTATGTTGCCCAGGCTGGTCTTTAACTCCTGGCCCCAAGTGACCCTCCTGCCTCAGCCACCTCCCAAATGCTGGGATTACAGACATGAGTCACCACACCCAGTCCAAAACAACTTTAAAAGAAAACAAAGGCATTCCTTTAAAATCAAACTTCCTTTAAAATAGAATTTATTATTTACTCCATGATGGGCTACGTTTGGGGCAGATATATAACCATGCAATGTGGAATGGCTACGTTTGGGGTAGATGTATAAATATGTTCTGACAACAGGCAGCATACAGAGCTTGCACTATTATTTGGTTGGAGAAGAAGGATGTAAAAAAGTTATAATTCTTTGGCTATTTCTCTCCTATCTCATGGGCTTATTGCTTCCTTTAATGTCTTTTCTTCCAAGTCTTAACAACTTAACAACTATTGTTCAAACTTAGGGGATTATTTTAACTGCCACTTTTAAAGAATGTCCTCAGAACTCCTCTTGAAACATCCCTAGGTATACTACTGATTCTGAGATACAGATGCATATAATATATATACATATAAATGTATATATTTTTATATATGTATACATATATAAATATATACATGCCATACACATACCCCATGTATACATAACTAAATGGGTAATATAAAGACATGCTATAAAAGGATTTTCCTATAACTACAAAGGACTGCTCAGATAGAATTGGTTCCTTCCCTCTTCATTCTTAATATTTAAAGTCAAATGCACAATTACCTTTTCAGAAAACAGTCTCTCTTCTGATATAACACAAGGTACTTACCTCAAACTTGAACAAAGTTTTCACCAGAGTATTAAAATGATGTTTACATATGTATATTATTCATTAAAGCAATCATGTGAATTCTTTTTCACCAGATATATGATAACCATACTACTAGACTATTGAGCCTATACCTAGCCCCAAACTTTGTGCATTTGCTGACTCTGAAATTCCTCTTTGCAAATCTGCAAAGCATGACTAATGCAGGCTAGCATGTGGGTATGGGAAATTCACTAGCACTAACAACAACCACCACTTCTCAATCCTCTGTGTGTGCCAGGCACTGCGCATACATCATCTTTACATATATTACTTCATGCAATAGGTACAGTGCTAAGTAAAAAACATGAGATGTATTTAAAATACAGCCCAACTATATATGGCCATTTTAAATTAGCTTAAATAAACAAATGATTACACATTGAGTATCTCTTAACCAAAATGCTTAGGACCAGAAATGTTTCAGATTTTTAGATTTTTCAGATGTTTGAATATCTGCATTATATATACTTACTGGTTGAGCATCTCTAACCCGAAAATCCAAAATCCAAAATGCACCAGTGAGCATTTTCTATGAGTGTCATGTTGCCATTCAAAATGTTTTAGATTTTCCAGCATTTCCAGTTTCAGATTTTCAGAACAGGGATACTGAACTTGTATAAACAGTTACACACGTATGGATAGTCGAAAACTTTCCTAAATATAGGCATATACTAAAGTAACTACAGATGTTATCTACAACACTGGACCAACTAGGTTTTCTTTTCCATTCAGTTTTCTTTTAGCATTTGAAGTATGGCTTATAATAAAACTAACTTTAGAAACACACCCTAGCATTTTGTTTGAGGTACCTTTAGATCTTTAAGTTAGATAAGGTCTATCTGAGTATTTTTCTGTGTCAAATTCCAGTTGTAGCTAAAGTCACTCCTATTTGGTGAGGCTTGCTGAAAAGAAGGTAGATAAAATCCTCAATCCATTGAAAGTATACAGTTATACATATTAAAAGAATGATCTCATAACTGAAAATGATAGTTGTTACAACTACAATTAAATATCATCATTATGGCAAACATTTAATGAGTAGTCACTCTATGTCACACCAAATTATTTATATTCTTTACCTTTGCATTTAAAATTCATATTATACCCATTTTACAGCTGAAGTAAACGAGAAGTAAAATAATTTATCTAAAATCAGATAGTAATTAATTAGTAGAGTCTGCATTTGAACAGGTCTAGAGACATCAAAGCCCACACTCTTTTCACTATGTTAAGGTGTCAACATTAAAAACCTTGACTAAACATAAAATGCTTGAACCACCACTTATATCAAATTCACGAACTCAAGAAAATATCCCTCTGACCCACCCAACCATTTCCTGTCCTCCATACCCCCCAACTCCCAAAAGATAGCTCATGTAGTTTTCCAAATGTACACCAAAAATAAAGAGAAATAAAAGTGACATCTCAATACAAAATATAAATCCTTCAGCATCTTAAAAATAAACTTTTCTATAAAATATAGTGGAATAACTGAGGGACAAACATTAAAGAATAATCAACGTGCAAAAAAATGCACTGCTGTCAGCATTATACTTGGGTACAAATGTGTTAGAGCATCTTAGTTTAAATCAAATCAAGTTAAGTGCCTGTTTAGAAAAACACTTCCATGTACGGCATACATACCAGTGTTAGGAAGAAAAGCAAACCCAGAAATTAATTAAGAAATGAGTGGTTTTACAGAGTGCTATAAGAAGAACTTTCTAACAAAGTGAAATCTTCCTACAGATTTCCTTCTCTCATTTACATATCTGTGCAGGCTTATTCTGTTTTTTTTTTTTTTTTTTTTTCTTTCAAGCCCCTTTGCCCTTTCAATCATGAAGCATATTACTCCACTGTCAGTGCAAAGCAGTTCCTAACAACAGGGAACCCAGCTGGGATAGGAAGAGGGCAGCGGGCTCATGCATTAACATAATAATCCAACTGTGTTCCCATAGGCCCTTAGGGCAGACAGCATATTAGGTAGGCCTCCTGTGCAGACCCTGGTGGAAGCTGCCTTATCACCTGCCTATCAACCTGTGGCAGCTAGAGCTAGCTCAATAGCCCCAGCTCCTGCCAAGCAGTGGTTCCCAATTACCTTACTACAAAAGACAGAAATCCATTTTTCTATGTCGGTTTAATGTACCCAATGCATTTCCTTATTTATGATTTGAATCTATGTTTCTGCATCGTTTCCAGGGGATTGACTTATTGCCTTTTAACTTTTTAAAGTCTAGTTGTCTAAAGGCCATTCTGCAGCAGTAGGTAGGAATGAGACTGAAATGTGAATTTCAAATATAAAAGCCCAAGTTGGTAAAAAGCAAACCACTTGGTCACTGGCTGTCTAAAGATTCCTCAATCAATATAGAGGACTAGAAGTGTGAGGAAGACCTGAATGGCAGTCATCACTATTTCCTCATGGGGATAAAAGTGAGGGTACTCTTATACCAATGCCTCCTTTAAATGTTTCAAGCACATCCTAAGATTCCCATAAAGCATAAACCTTTGTGCACACTGATTCCAATAAGAAAAGTTGTGGATAGATCACTACAACTGGCTGATGGTATAATCAAAAAAGATGTCAAAATTATTTTGTTTAATCTCAAATGATTATTGAAGACAGTTTTTTTTTTTTTTAAAAAAAAGGCTGACCCACTGACATGCTTTTTACTGTTTGCATGTATGACACATATGTTTTATTTTAATGCTGTTTAGTTTCTAGAATGTTTTATCTGTGTGTGATTTTCTTTCCAAGCTACAATATATATCATGTAAGGAAAAGCTGAAGTGTATATTCCACTAAAAATTTCTATTTACCACGTTACATAAGATCATCTTTAAAACACCTTAACAGATGTTTGAAATCATAATTCATTTCAGTGAATTAAATATAGCCTCATTCCTTGAAATTTCCCCTTAAAAAGGTTGCAAAGAATGGGTATAATTTGACATTTAATTTAACGGGAAAAAGTGCTTTTAGAAGTATTCTAAATAATGCTATTTAAAAGAGCATGAGACTACCAATTTGGCTAGGGGAACATTTTCTACTAATTGAGTATTTTAAAAAATGAGTTTCTAGAAATCTTACATTTTTGTGGGTATTTTAATTTAAAAAAATGGATCCTGCAGTCAAACAAAAGTACATGTATCCAACATTTCTATGAATTTTAAATGTTAGGGAACTAACACTATTATTTATAGCAACCAACCTGATATACTTTATATACATTCTAATAATTAATCAAAATTAAGTATCAAGGGCTATGGCACTGATTTTCACTGGCACAGTTATCTCTGTTACCTTAACAGTTTTTGCAACACATTAAACAGGTGAGGGTGACCATTCTGCAACTTGTCAGTTCTTTGGATTACTTCCATACATGCCAGACAGGGTTTTATATGAAGTAAATATCCTCCTCATGTTGAAGAAAGTTGTTCTTTACTAAACAACCTGAGGAAAAGTCAAATAAAAGAGAAAAAAAAAAAAAACCTAGAAGAAGTTTTCCTTCCATAAGTAAATCCTGAGCTATTTAATAGTCTCTAAACAATACACTGCAATATGTTATTGATAAAAGTATAAATACAAAATACTAAACTCCATTATGAATATTAATGCTCATATATGTGTTAAACAACAAAATTATACACATCTGCCTCTTGATCTTTTGGGGGATTCCAGGGGCTCTTTATTCTTCAAGAATTCTTACATTTTGACAAAATGTAATGCATCTTCCAAGTCATTAAGGATAGAAATTTGATTTTTGAATAAAAAATAATCAACAGCAGCCATGTGGTGACAGGATAAATAGTGGCCAGACTTTACCACTTTAATTCCTTAAAGAGGTACATTTCCACTCTAGGGTAAACAAGAAAAGCATATATATGAAATAGAAATCTAGTTATGCCATCACTAAGAACTTGATTTTATCTTAAATAGCAATTTATTTAGCTAGAATAATTTGGTCTCTAAAGGGTGGTAAAGAAGGCAATAAGGACAGAATTATAGTATGATTTCCAGCATTAGCAATTCAACTTTGGATAAGCTTAAGATTTATAAAACTTATACAATTTCTAAAAGTAAAGATAAATGAAGAAAATGTTACCTAAAAATTTAAGTGAGAGTAAATACAAATAGAAAGTCATGTGAAATAAACCTATTTATGCTTATGTGTGATATACTAATTTTAAAATGTACCCCCCAACCTCCACCAGCAGTTTCTATAGCCTGCACATTCCTGTATTTGAAATAAGCCACATCTTCATTCTGATTGTACCAGAGCATTCCCTTCCCTCCAGAGAATTACCTAGAAAGGACCTTCCTCTTCCAATGAAAACCATTTGATTCATAAGAACTTTATCTACCCAGTTCAATCTGGTGGTATAGATACGGCTTCAGAGATGGTTTGCAGCTAGTATTTTTTGACATTTCTGCCAAGGATAACATTAAGTATGAGATATCGAAATTACATGTTAAAATAGGTGCATTTTACTTTGTTTCTTCCTGAATAGCCCTTCAGCTGTAGAGGCACATACATTTTTCCCCAGGCAAAATCCCCAGGCTAAAATAACTGAGCCTCATATCTTCAGGAAACCCAGCTTCCCAAACATTATTCTTAGGTATCTAACTATCTATCAGCTGTAGTTTTATTTTGTATTTAATTATGTAAATCTTACTTGAAAAAAAGAAAAATAATCCACTTAAAACGTTTCCTGTCAACCACTCATATTGAATATAATCAATGGCAATACTTAACTTTCTATTATAGCTTTTTTAAATGTTGATCTTTATTTTAGCAATAGAGTTAGAAGTCACAAGGATTCAAGAACCAATCATTTTCGTTCCCCAAACATCCTTGCCTTCCACGATTGCCCTCTTGAGCACTCCCATTTGCCAAGATCTAGTCCTGTCACTTTGCAACCTCAGCCTCTTGAGTAACTTAAGCGTCAAAGACCACCATTCTAAACAGTAACAGATGTTTCAAAGCTCTTACTCCAAACCTTGGGTGAACATAAATATAACTTTAAATGAAAACTAGAGAAATTGATCAAACAAGTAAAAAAATAAATAAATACCTCAAAAAATCTTTCAATCCATCATGAACTAAAAAGAAAATGTTAAGATTGTATATACAACCTTGAAGCTTTTAAAATTAAGAGAAATTAAAACGCAAATTAAATCTTCACATTCTGAAAAAGCCAACTGAATTTATATTGCAAGCACATAATTTTTATCATAAAAAGTTTACAGATGACTACCTCAACACCCATGCAAGTACTAAATCATTATGCATTAAGCTGCTAAAGTTGTTTTTAGAAAGAGATCTTAATTGCCTGCCTTTACAATTTATCTCTTATTTCACATCAGAACCCTTCCTGTAAAGCTACAGATAGGATGAAGAAACATAATGTTTCTTAATGTTAAGAAACATTAACACCTAAAAGATGAAGAAAAAGAAATAAAATATGAGAAGGTAGAGGAGGCGGCAATATAAAAGGAAATCTATGAATGAGGAAGGTAGAGTAAGTAAAGAGTAGCAACTAGAAAACTAACACTCTTCACCTCCTTAAATTTGATAATACCTATTTTTTAAAGCACAATTAAACACTTCTCTGTAGAGTGTTGTGGAAGACATGCTGTACAAAGAGATGATAAGTGCAATAATGGCCCATGAAGTAAATAAGGCGGAGGCAAGCAGCAGGGCACCAATGGCCAATGCAAAATAAATACATTAAGAATAAGTGGTCAGCAGTATTGACAACTTCTGAAAGACAAAACGACGAGTTACCTTTCAGTTTTCTCTTTAACAAATGACCATTTAAACTGTGTGTGTCTCTGTGTGTGTGCATGTGCATGTGTCTTGGCGTGAAGGGTAAAGGGGAGGCACATGTGGAGTTACCTGAACAGAAGAAAGCAAACAGCACCCTGAGCCACAGTCCAATGGGATGCTGGATCTCCTTTCTTTTGGAATTTAGTTCTAGAACTATGACTTGCATTGCCTCAGATCAAATCTTGCTATAAAAAAACTTTAAGGACTTGATGGAATTATGGTTTTCTCTAATATTACTTGCTTAAAGTAATCTATTACTTAGGGCTCAGGTATATTTATGGTAAAGTGACCATCACTGACTCAACTTGCATTCAAAACAGGAAGACAGTTAATTAGACTGGTTTAGTGATAGCAAATGGTGTTGTTCACAGTGGGGGAAGCCAGTAGCAGAAACACAAGCGTAAAGAGTGAAAAACACAGATCACCCTTTGTCACGGAAGTAACAAATTCTGGTCTGAAAAAATAAAAAATACAGGCTGGGGACAGTGGCTCATGCCTGTAATCCCAACACTTTGGGAGGCCAAGGCAGGTGGATCACGAGGTCAGGAGATTGAGACCATCCTGGCTAATATGGTGAAATCCCATCTCCACTAAAAATACAAAAAATTAGTCAGGCATGGTGGCGGGCACCTGTAGTCCCAGCGACTCAGAAGGCTGAGGCAGGAGAATGGCGTGAACCTGGGAGGCAGAGCTTGCAGTGAACCCAAGATCTCCAGCCTGGGCGACAGAGTGAGACTCCATCTCAAAACAAACAAACAGTTCTTTGTACAAGAAGCCAATTTTATTCTTGCTTCAATACTTAAATCTGGAAACAAAGATATAAATCAATTAATCCTTATAAACTGCTCCTAGGAGCTTCACTTTCCTCAAGGAATTAAAAGAAGCCTTGACCACTACACAAAGAATATGAAATCTCTGCACTACATTGCTAACACATATCTCCAATTAGATTTAAAGACATTTTTACAGCTTTTATGCCAAGTTTATATGACTATATGCTACAGAATGTGTTGTAGCACTTAAAAGCTCTAAAGCTGACTAATCATGCTCTTGATAACAATGGTTTATGATTACATCTCAGAAAACGCAAGAATAAGGCTTTTACACACTTTTGTTGTTACATGATAATGTTAAACAGAAACAAAAACAAGTAGCAAAGTCAACCAAAATCTTTTGTTTTCTTTTCTGATACTCTCATCTAGAGGCTAAAAACTCACAAGTTATAATTAGATTTTTACTCATCCCTTGGATAAATTCAGCTGAAAGCTTTTAGAGGCTCTAGAATTAAGAATAACCTAAAATAGCAAATGCATTTGTATTTTCCAATTTTGTACATGTGTAAGTAATGAAGATTATATCATAAAAGCAAACAGATAAAGGATAACAAGAATTTTTAATTAGAATTTCATTAGTAATACCAATGTGAAAAGAAAGAGGTCAACTATTAATAAAATACAGATTTCCCACCACTGGGACTTATTCTGAATTCATTTTAAGAATAGGAAACTGTGATCTAAAAATCACCATTCTAAAACAGTTAAAAGTTGAAATATTTGTGCTTGAAAAGGATTAGGAATTTAAGAACAGCTTTTTGTACATACAAACCATGTGGTTTCTACTGATGTATAATTTTAACGTAGAACCATAATGCCCATTTATTTCATGATAAATGATAACATACTTGATAGCATATCTATTTGGGAGAAGAATAACAGCTTAGAGATTTCGATCAAGCACGAGAGTTCCCTTTCGTTTCTCTTTTATGGTGTGTGCATTTAACACTACACAAAAGAAAACATATCAAAACAGAACTATACTCACTAAAATTTAAGGTTATTCCAACAAAAGGGTTAATTAGGGAAACAAATTTTCTCAGACTGTTAATAATGGGAATGACACATACTATGTGTCCATAAGTAATTCTCAGGTATCTTTGATCTTCAGCCCCACGCGGTTTCTGTTGCCTACCATAGCCTGGCCTCTGGGACTCTCTCAGAACCAGACATCTGGCTACTTTGTTGTTTTAGACTAATCTCCTCCCAGGAGAGCTCAAGAAATGACACCAGGCAAGGAGAGTCCTGGCAAGGGAAAAAACGTTACAGTATTAGCAGATTTCTTTTTGAGTGGACGACAGTATCAAAATTGTTTTCAAATGTCTACAGGGGTCTTAGGAGCTCTTCTGTTCTGTGGTTTTACTCTGGCATAATTTAAATAGGATGTACATATTATATCTTTAAGGCCCATCAATCAACTTTAAGAATTCGCTGAATGTTAATCATAGAATATTACAATATGTAGCAGAAAGTTGTGGGGAAAAATACAAATCAGATTAATTCCTCACCCATCTGTTAGGGTTGGATGATGACTGATAAAACAAAGATTTTAATTGTCAGCTGAAGGGCTACACCAAAATTGTGGGACAAAGTCTAAGATTTGTAAATACAGTTGCATGCTTCCCATTATGCCAACTCCCTATCCTATTTCTTCTAGCTGGGATTTTTGAAAGATTCATAGCTACTAATCTACTAAAAAGGTTTTACTAAAGTGGGCTTCTATAAAGTGCCTCTGAGGAAAGCAAGAAAGAGCAAGAAGAAATGTTACGAGCTTTAGAAATAAAAATAAAACAGTGATGTCAAAGACAAAGTGTTATATTCATAGTCACAATATCACCAACATTTTTCCCAAGAAAACAAAAATAATCGTCAACATCTGCATATCATTGTAGGCATTAGTATTCAATCTCAAAAATCTATACAGTTTGAATAAGAAAAAATTGCCATTTGTTATACAAATAGAATATAAGCCAAGTGGGAAAATGGCTTAATTTGTGAACTTTGATATTTTATCCTAAAATATCATTTTACCTCTTTCTAACATATAATTACAGATTTAGATAATGTATAAAATCAAATGTTCCCCTGCAATATGATATTTATATTGTTTTACGGGATGATAGAAAACTCACCAGATTGCCAAAATACCCAACACACTCATCTCTGATCTATTAAAAGAAATTGGTCATTTTAGGTTTCAATTATCTTCGTAAAAATAAAAGCATATAGCTATATAGTGACTTCAGCTTTGTACTATATTTCGTAGGTTAGCAATTCTAATACCCTACTTTATCATAACACTACCTACTCTCTGTTAATATCCATTATAATTAAAACAGATGAAAATGTTCAGAAGATAAATATAAGAAAGATAATCTTAGGCAATCATAACTCATTTATGATTAATTTCCCAAGTAAATACAAAAGAATTGTGCTACAATGGAATAAGCCAGTTACAACAGGACAATATTGTATGATTCTATTTATATGAGGTTTCTAGAATAGTCAAGTTCATAGACACAAAAAGTAGACTGGTAGTTGCCAGAGGGTGGGGAAGGCAGTATGGAGACCAGTCATTTAATGGGTACACAGTTTCAGCTTAGGAAGATGAAAAAGTTCTAGAGATGGATGATGGTGGTTACACAACAATATGAATGTACGTAATGCCACTGAACTGTACACTTAAAAATTATTTTACCACAATTCAAAAAAATTGTTAGAAAAATGATATACAAACCCTAAGACAATAAAAATTGCAAGATCTTTTATTTAGACTGTCGCCCTTTGACCAAAGATGCATAAAGTTTAAGAGAAGCATTATAACCACATGTTAATTTATACACTCAACATTCAAAAAACAAACAAAAAAAGCAGAATATCTGTCCCAGAATATTTTAACAAAATAGGTTCCAGAAAGAATGTTTTCAAAAATTCCCCTAGATGTCTGAGTTTTGTATGTAGCATAAGGCATACTGCAGCTAAATAACAAAACTATTCTCAATATTAATCTGTATTTCTAAAAGAATCCAAAGGTTAGAAAATTCAAGGCAACTAGATTTTTTTATAACACCACATTAAGTTATTAACTTATTAATATAACTATTAATTTATATTAGACCCAAAAAGTAATTCAGCTCTTCAGTACCTACTAGATATCACATTATGTTAAATTATATTCAGTGTAGTTCCAATGTTAAATGTCCTTTATTATATTCTATTATTTGAAAATTATAACCTTATATATTTTATATAAAATGTGCTTAGTTTGCTGTACATAAAATATTACCCCCAATAACAGTAGATTATACAAAGAGATGCTCATTTTTCTTTCGTGTAAAAGATGTCCCAAGGTAGGCAATCCAGGGCTGGCATGGCAGCTCCATAGTCAAAAGGACCCCACATCCTATTCTTGCTGCTCCACTGTCATTAGCAGACTATCTCATGAGCCAAGAATGCTCCTCAAGCTCTAATAATCAAATCAACATTCCAGTAAGCAGAAAGATGAAGAAAAAAATGAAGGCTGTACCACTTCCATTTAAGGGGACGACCTGGATGTAACATAAAATACTTTTATTTACATGTTAAAAGCAAGAATTTAGTCACATGGCCAAATAGAACACCAGGAAGTCTAGTAGATAAATATGATTATTTCAGTTGGGTGCCAGCTAAAAGTTGGGGTTCTGTTCTAAAGATGAAGGTGAGGTCGATAATTGAAAGCCACCAGAGAAGTGATGTCAGCAAGATGGCTGACAGGAAGCTGCTAGAGATCTTTCTCTTTCACAAAAAAAAAAAAAAAAAAAAAGAATAAGCAACTGCATATTTACCAAAACAGCTAAAGGAGAGCACCAGAGAACAGCAAATAAACAGGAGAAATCGTGGAAAGTACAAAAACCTGAGATGGCGGCACAGAGAAGGGAAGGAAGCCTCAGGTCTCCTGAACACTGGAGCGGCATTCTCCCAACCCCAGAGGTGACACCGCATCCTGCCCCACAAAGGACTCCAACCCTCCAGCACACCAGAGCAGTTGTACCTCTGAGTACCACACCTGATGTGGCACCCCACCCTTGAGAATACAGAAGCTCCCCAGACTGCTGTAGCCATGCTTTCTGGGGCTAAGCAGATACAGTAATTCCCATCCCAAGAATTCAGAGCCCTGGCTAAGCCATACCGCCCCACTCCCCAGGCCAAATAGGCACAGTGCCATGCCTACCTGGAACAGAATGAGTCCCCCACAGTCCAAGCTGCTGAAGCACCCCATCTCTCCAGGCAGTAAAGTCATTGCTGCACTGCGCCCCACGTCCCACAAGCCAAAGTGGCATCTTACCATTTCTGGGTCCTTGCTGCGGCTGCTGCTGCTGTTGCTGCTGCTGCACTTTGTGTCACAGAACCTGGGCTATGGCCATGTTCTACTACTTCAGGGTCCAGAGTCACCTCATCCCCCAGAGCCTGAGTTACCACTGCGCCCTCGTGGCTCCAGGTCCCAAATTGCAGCTGTGCTCTGTTCCCTGGGCCTGAGCCTCTGGAGTACCCCTTCTTCCCAAGAGTTATGCAAGTACTATGCCATGCCCCCCAGGGGCAGTACCATAACTGCATCCAGCCCAGGGTTTGGGCTTCTAGGGTATGCTTCAGAGCAACGGACCCCAGCCTAGTGAGAGAACTGCATTCAATCATGCCTTGAAGAGTGAACCTGTGCCTCAAGTCCCAAGTGCTAATAGTAATCTCAAAAGATCCTGAGCCCAAGAACCTGGATCCACAGGCACCCTGAGCACCTGTGCCATGAATACCAGTGCTGCTGTGGCTGCCTTTGAGCTACGCAGACCCAACATCCAAATAGATCCCCTCAGCTAAGACTCCAAATTGTATGAAAAGCAAAAACAGAAAAATCCCTAAAGTCCTTGCCCTAATAAGCTGTGAAACCACCACCACTGCCATGAACTCTTGCAGCATAGACCACAGAGGCATCCACAGTCATTACTAACATTGATCACAACAAAAGAAGCTGCACAAAGATTTCACCATTGCACCGATACAAAACCAGAGCCACTATAATCTGTCCAACTGCCACCCTTAGGCTCATCTTCAGGGACAAGTCTTCCCCCAATGAAAGCCACTCTATAAAGTTTGGAAGAGGTGATCACACCACCAGATGCACAGACATAAATACAAAAACACAAGATACATGAAAAAGTAAGGAAGAATGACACCACCAAAGGAACTAAATGATTCTCTAGTAACTGATACAACAGAAGAGAAATTTACTAATTATCTGAAGAGGAATTTAAAAATAATAATCTTAAGGAAACTCAACAAGGTATAAAAGAATACAAACAGATAATTTAATGAAATCAGGGAAATAATTTATGATCTGAATAACAAATTCATAAAGAAACAGATAACACAAAAAATAATCAAACAGAAATCTTGAAGCTGAAAACTTCAATCAATAAAATAAAAAATGAAATATAAAGCCTCAATAGCAGACTCCACTGAGCAGAATAAATAATCTGTGAAGTTGAAGAAAGGACTTTAGAAGTGACTCAGTCAGAAAAAAAAACAAGAAAAAAAGGAAAAAGAGTGAAATCGCCTATGGGACTTATGGAATGCTACTAGGCCAACAGATTTTTGGCATTATGGGAGTTCCAGAGGAGAAGACACAGAGAATGCTAAAAACTTTCCAAGCCTTGGGATAGATACAGGCATCCATATCTATGAAGCTCAAAGTTGCCAAATTGATTGAATCCAAAGAGGAATTATCCCAGGAACATTATAATCAGATTGTCAAAAGTCAAAGACAAACAGAAAACTTTAAAAGCAGCAAAAGAGTCAAGTCACACATAAGGCAGTCCCCATTTGACTACCAGTGGATGTATCAGGAGAAACCTTATAGGCCAACAGCCAGTGGAATGATATATTCAAAGTACTGAAAGAAAAAAAAAAAAAACTGACAACCAAGAATACTATATCCCCACAGCTGTCTTTCTAGAAAGGAAGGAGAAAGGTTTTCATAGACAAGCAAAAGCTAGGGGAATTCATTACCACTAGGCCTGTCTTACAAGAAATACTAAAACGAGTTCCTCAAGTGGAAACAAAAGGATAATAATTACTATCATGAATACATATGAAAGTATAAAACTTCTCAGTAGAGGTAAACATATAAACAAATCTAGAATACTCCAACACTGTAGTGATGGTGTGTAAATCATACATATTTCTAGTATGAAGGTTAAAAGTCAAAACAGTGAAAATTAACTAAAGTGATAATAAATTGTCAAGGAATACACAATATTAGAAGATGTAAATTTTGAGATTAAAAACATAAATAGGGGAAAGGTAAATGGCCAAAGTTCTTGTATGTGGCAGAAATTAAACTGTTATCAGCATACAACAGTAGTTTATAAGATGTTTTATCTAAACCTCATAGTAACTATACACACACACACAAAAAAAAAACCCTACATCATATATACAAACAATAAAGAGAAAGAAATCAAAGTACAGCAATACAGAAAATGCTCAAATCACAAAGGACAACAAGAGAGGAAAAAAGAAATAAAGAACAAAACAACCAGGAAACAAGTAACAAAAGGTAATAGTAAGTCCTTACCTACCTCTAATAACTTTGAATGTAAATGGATTAAATTCTCTAATACAAAAGACATAGAGAGGATGATTGGATTAAAAAAAAAAAACAGATCCAGCTACATGCTGCCTACAAGAGACATATATAAGCTTTAAGAAGACGTATAAGCTGAAAGTAAAATGATAGAAGATATTCCACATAAATGGTAATCAAAAAAGAGCAGGGGTAGCTATACTTATATCTGATAAAATAGGTTTCAAGTCAAAAACTGTCAAAAGAGAAAAAGAAGGTTATTATCAAATGATAAAGGGGTCAATTCATCAGGAGGATATGACCACAGTAAATATTTATATACCCAACATAGGAGCCTCTAAATATATAAAGCAAGAATTAATGGATATGAAGGGAGAAATAGATAGCAATGCAATAACAGTAATGAACTTCAAGACCCACTTTTAATAATGAAAAGATCAGGCCAGGTGCAGTGGCTCACGCCTGTAATTCCAACATTTCAGGAAGCCAAGGCGGGAGGATCGCTTGAGGCCAGGAGCTTAAGAGCAGCGTGGGCAACATAGTGATACCTTGTCTCTACAAAAATATTTTTTAAGTTAGCCAGGCATGGTAGCATGTGCCTGTAGTTCCAGCTACTCAGGAGGCTGAGGCAGAAGGATTGCTTGAGCCCAGGAGCTCAAGTCTGCAATGAACTATGATCCCACCACTGCACTCCAGCCTGGGTGACAGAGAGAGACTCTGTCTCTAAAAATTTTTTCTGAGTGAATAAATCAACCAGACAGAAAATGCATGAAGAAACACTGAACTCAAATTGCACTTTGACTATCTGTCCCTCAAACATAGAAATAACAATATTGCATAATCTCACTTATATATGAAATCTAAATTTTTTTAAAAAGTCAAACAGAGAGAGAGAGAAAAAAATACTGGTTATTGGGGACAGGACAAAGGAAGAAATGGGGAGATGTAGGTCAGCAGATACGAAGTAGCAGATATTTAGATAAAAAGTCTAGAGATCTAATGTACACATGAGGATAATAGGTAATAAAATTATGGGATTTATGCCTTTGTAGGTAAGTGTGGATTTTTTTTAAATAAAAGGGAAAATAAAGTTATTCCTATTACTAGTATCAGATTAGCATAAATCAGATAAAAGAGTGGGAGTTATTGATATATCACCAAAATGAAAATAAAAAATTTTAAATTTGATCAATTTGAGAAAATAAAGCCCAATTTAAAAGACAGATACAAGGAATTTCCTTGCAACAAATTAATTTCCTTTATTTCCTTAAATACGAATTGAGTACTTACTCAATAATAATATAGGCAGATCCTTCCAATGAGTTAATATTCTGTGTTGCCTTAGACAGAGTCAAATGTGGGGACCAGAACATACCATATAGACCAACGTCAATGATTTTCTACCATCCCACCTCATCCCTTTTACCCACTGGAAAAAAAAAAAAAAATGTAGGAAAAGAAGCAAAACAGTAAAACTTAGGCTAACCAAGCCAATTTCCTATTGTGTCTATCTCCCAGATCAAATAGAGAATTATTTGTACAGAGTCACACAGGAGGGAATTGAAGAAGATTATCTTATTTGAGTGTGACTAGAGATTTTTGAGTTAGAGATACAGCTGCTCTCCACTGACCATTTATCTCCTTGGCTTTTACAACATCCAAATAAAGCTGCAGTGATTCATTTTGAGGGGACTTCGGAAGCAGGACTTCAAATAGTAGGTGGCCACCTAGCAGAAAGTTCTAAAGGGGCATGACACCAGCAGCAAGCTTTGGAATGGACCTTGTGGTCACAGCAAAACAGGGTCACATCGTTTGGAAGAAGCTTCCTGACACCTTGGTGCTGAGGACAGAATTCCTTAGGGAGTCCCAGTGGACCCTGGAAACACCTGCCATACAAAGACTTGGTGTTCAAGGTAATCTCCTATCCTTGAAGACCTTCAGAGGATTTATTACTGCCAGAGCAGACAGTCTAACTACGACGGCTCCTGGAAGAAGACACAGTACCAGGAAAGCACATATGAGTCCAGGTTCAGGATTTGGAAATCCAAGAGAAAGTCCTACTCTGCACTGAAAAAACAGTTATGCCCAGAGAAAGAGACTATGATGATGACAGCTGTAAGGATGATGACAACACCACAAGGGCCAGAGGACCATGCAGGGTCCTTCTAAAGAGTCTAGCATGGTGAACACCTGGTTAGTGAAGGAATTAAAATTCACGAGAACAGATGAGGAGAGACAATGATGAAAGAAAAGAGGGGAAAGGCAGGAAAGAGAAGGCAAGAAGCTCAGAAAAGAGGTATGAATTATAAAAATAGAGATTTAAAAAATGAAGAAGATTTTAAAAATCAAGTAGACTATTATGGTATTCTCTCTTCCCAACCTTATAAAGTAAAAAGAAATGTGAATGTGTGAGACAATTTAAGAAAAAGAGAGAATACTAAATCTTTTTTCAGGTATCATGATAAAACTATGGTTTTCTAAACCAAGGTGAAACGTATCACAACTCCCGAAGTAATAACACAACATTCAATAAGACAATTCAATACTCAACTAGAAATTGCACGTCATTCAAATAAGCTCTTGAGAGCAATGATTACTTTATTACCAATTAAGCACATCCAATAGACTTTCCAATTGTAATTTTTTAAAGCTAGCTTTTTAATAGCAATAACATAATGTTATTTCAAAAACGTTTTGAAAATAATGTTTTGTAATTTACAAAACATGTTCACACACATTAATTTAATCATTTAACAAGCTATTTTAAGCAACACATATTTATTGCCAGGAAATATTTCGTATGACCTAGTCAATAGTATGAATTCAGAGGAGAAAGCAGGTGCATATCAATAAGGTTTCTAATGCTGCAATTGTTTTTCCTTTTATCTAAACAAATAATTTTTTAAAAACTATATGTGCATGGTGTCTTACAGTTCCAGATATATTTTTAACATTTCTTAGAATGGGATATATTTGTGGCTGTTTTCCTGGGTGGGATTGGCTTCCTGGTAGAGTTTGGGTTCATGGTACCAAAACAAATTCAGGAGTTCTTTTATGTTTGAGGTGTACAAGAAAAATCTCAGCTTTGCTTTCACTTTCTCATCCTACAAGGAACAGGAGTTACTGAGATGCACAAGGAGAATCCCCTATGTCTAGGGCAGTGGCAGTCTTCTCTTCTAACTCTCCTAACTGCCAGTGATGCAGGACACACAGGCTTGGACTGTGCCCCTGGCCCACCCATATCACCCAGTGTTTGGTTATTCCATTTAGATTTCGTACCTATGGGGCACAGCAATGCAATAATTCTTCCACCAACTCACCATAAGGAAGCAATCTTTCAGTCAAATTGTCAGCCAAACTGCAACTGCTTCCTCAACCAGCCTGTTCTCCTGCTCCCAATGCAGGTAATCCTGTTTCACTGACCAGGTCCCCGGAACAGAATCTATAAGCAGCACCCCCTCCACTAGACCCGTTCTCTTGTATCTTTCAGCCAGTTTGGGTACCTTAACCACACAGGAGAGGCTTTTCAAAAAAATGCCCTAACTACTGGAAGAGAACTTGAAAACCTATTACTTCAAGAGCCAACTTTCCAACCAGGACCCCTAAGCCTGACTCAAGCTCTAGCGACTTCCCCGCCCTCCCCTTACCTGACTTGCACATTTACACTCACCTGTTGTTTATGCTGCCACCAATTTCCCCCCAGTTCATTACCAACCTCTGTGAAAACAAACCAGGTTTGAGCTTCCTTGTACCCTAGAGCTCCCCAGTCCTCAGAATATTAACTCAATGCTCTATAGTACGAGTGCTCGATAATTTGTTTTCAGCTAACAGTAGACTGACAGTCATCCCTCAGAAAAATGTCAAGCCATCCAAGTTTACTGAGGAGCCAATAAAAGATCTAGATCTTATATGGCTGATTTATGGAGCTTTGTTGGTTTTGCTTGAGATAATGCATAATGGGATGAAAGTGTCCTGAAGAAGGATTCCATGACTTCCCACCTGTGGGACTTTAGACCAGTTATCTCACCTCTCAGTCCCTATTTTCCCAACTACAAAATCAGAATAATATAAAACCAGTCCTATGTACTTCATACAATTATATGGAAGTTAGAGATAGAAAAATATAGGCCAGATATGGTAGCTCACCCCTGTAATCTTATCTCTTTGGGAGGCCAAGGTAGGAGGATTGCTTTACACCAGGAGTTGGAGACCAGCCTGAGCAACACCCTTTCTCTACAAAAATTAAAAAAAAAAAAATAGACAGGCATAGTGGTGTACACCTTCAGTCCCAGCTGCTCAGGAGGCTGAGGTAGGAGTATTGTTGAGCCCAGGAATTTGAGGTCAGCCTGGGAAATATAGCAGAACTCTGTCTCTACGAAAAAAAATTGTTAAAATTAGTCAAGCATGGTGGCACATGCCTGTAATCCCAGCTACTTGTGACACTGAGGCAGGAGGATTGCTTTAGCCTGGGAGGTCAAGGCCGCAGTGAGCCATGATCATACCACTGTACTTCTGCCATGGTGACAGAGTGAGACCCTGCCTCAAAACAAAAAAAAAAAAAAAGAAAGAAAGAAAATATAGGTAAAAGCACTTCATAAGATATGCACAATAATTTTAAATGTATTTACCATAATAGGAGATGACCTGAAGAAGTATATTCGAATATATTTTAATTCTCTATATACTGAAACTTGCATGGATAAATCACCATTTATTTTAAATAAGGGAAAGAAATTATACTTCATCATTTGTTCAGAAAAAATATTTATTGAGCATCTCCTAATGTCTTCTAACGTGCAAATCATTTTTCCCACATGAGATATTTACTTGACTAGATGATTTCAGATCATCCAAAATTAAGGAGGGAAAAAAAATGACTAAAAGTCCCATTCAGCTACTAAGATTTCTGTTTTTGTTTTTCATCACTTAATAGATTTTAAAAATGCACTATTAGCCCTTTAGGAATATTTTATTTTCTTCCAGGCCAGAACAGTCCTATAGAAATCTTTTATTTCCTTCTAAGCATTTGAAGTCTTATTTCCTTCCAGGCATTATGCCTGCTATTTTAGGGGTTTCTACCACAATGCTGTGGCTGTTAAAGCTTAGACAAAGCAGAATTGGCGTGAATAACAGAGAAGCAAAAATGCCACAATATATAACCTATTGTGTACCTTGATTTTTCTATAAAAGTTTAACATAGGACAAAGTTTACCTTAATATGAATTACTGCCTTAATAATACATATTTAAATCAATACACATAAGACTAGACAAATTTCTTCAGAAATATTAATTTATTCAAATACATTTCCTGTGTCCCTCATCTATGCCAAATACTGCACTAGATACAGAGGATACAACTGTGAATAAGAAATATACATTCGCTGCCATCTAATGAGAGCTTCAGTGAGATATACAGTCATTTTCAACAGTCCGTGTTAAATGTGCCTTGACGGGGTAGTACCACAGGGCCATAGCAGAGAAATGGCGAAAGCTTCCTGAAAGGAGGCTTCCAGTCAAACAGAAATATCAACACATCCATAACTTCTTAGGAATCATTACTCTGAACACAGCCTTTATTTTTTCCACACAGGTAGTTCAGGTGCTAAGCCATCTGTGGATTGAGGCAGTCTGCTCTACCTCCAGAGTTAACAGAGAATAGCAGAGAAGGGAGGGTGAGGAGCACAAGCATTGAAGCCAGAGTGCCTGAGTTGACATCTTTACTCTACTTTGTTTGCGCTCTGTAAATCTAGACAAGCTTTTAAATCTCTTTTTGTGTCAGTTTTCTCATCTGCAAAATGGGGACAGTAATAATACCTATCTCAAAAGATTAAAGGAATTAATATATGTAAAGCACCGAGAACAAGAACTGACACATAGCGCGCACTGGCTGATCTTACTATTGTGATGGCAAGAGTTTACTGTGATTGAGGTCATCCCTTATTGTGCAAGGGGTAGCAGCTCACTAAATCCATGTAGGGCAAAGGAACTGCCCACAGGTTAAAAGTGCCTTCTATAATTGTGCATCAGAATAGTCCTGAGTTATTCCATCCTTCTGCTGTGCTCTTTTTTTCCTTCTGGATCAGAAATCAGAAAGTGCTTGCATTTCTTCACATCTCTAAGAGGCTTTGTAAAACCTAAGACTAGGCTTTTCCCACTCAACCGGTAAAAGACTCCTCCATTTAGCAAACAAGCTTCTAACTCAATTAACTGCCTTCCTCTTTCTCTATTGGTCCCTTTATTATCAATTAAGCCTGAATTTGTAAAACTTTATCAACCACAGGCAAACTGTTTCTTAAAGTAGGATCTTTTATTTTAATCCTTTGATAAGTTTTCAATCACAATTTGAAAATATTTTTTTTTTCAAGGGAGCTACATAATTCGTTCAACAAAAATTCTATTTTTTTTTTGTTATCTCCAAAAAGATGATGACATCAAACCAAGAGAATTCACATCTCTCTTTATAGACTAACTGAGCATGGAAGATTATTTTTAAATTATACTGCCAGTTCTCATTTTTCATACCAAAATGTGACTATATAGACTATATAGACTAAGAGCAAGTATGCTAACACTACAGAATGGTTGGCAATTAAATAATAATTAGAGAACTAGAAATGTCAAACTTTAGAGGAACAAAAAGAATACATACATGCCAACAACTACATTGCACAAATGCAATGAGTATTCATGAGGGCTTATTTTGACAAAGACTCACTGTAAACTCAAATGAGAGTTAGGCATATCAGTTTAATGGGTTATCAGAGGGCCACAAAAGTCCAAAGTACTTTTTTTTTGTAGAATACTCTATCATGCATTTAAACAAAGATAGTGTAAATAACTATATAAAGTATTTTACCTCATATTGTTAGTTTCCCAGGCCTTTTGACAGAGTTAGATTGCCATGGTTTGCCTATTTGAGAAGGTGTACCATTTTCAAACCAGTGTGAACTTAAGGTAACTATAGTGAGAATGAACTTCATAATAACATTATCTCATGGTCCACATTTGAAGAATCGGTAAATGAGAAACACTATTAAGCATACACTCTGAATAATTCCCACAATAGGCTCTCTTAACTAGAACTAAAATGGACTTGCATGAAGGAAAAAAATATATGCCCAATCTAGGATATCATTTAATCCTATCCCCTCTTTATTCTAGTACAGTAAATACATGAAAGAATCCTGAAATGAGAGATGGAGAACATAGAGTTGTGGAAATTACTTCAACCACTATACGACCAGGAGGAAACTGGATCATTCTCCAGCTTCCCCAAGCCCTTTTCCTGCCATTTTTATTAAGGCTACTCCTACACTGCATTAAAAAGATACAAAAGAAAAGTAGTTCCCACAAAGAAAACTCAAAGATCTTTTGGGGAGCCAAATATACGCAAAAAATATCTGATTAAGGGTGAGTGTCACAACAGAAGTACAAACAAAGTATTGTGGAAGGAAGAAAAGACTAATTCTGACTGGGTGTCTATAGCAGCTTTTTGAGAGGAAAACTATATTTAAGCTGGGCCTTGACTGATGGGCAAGACTTACTAGATATGGGGGATGAGAAGGTTCTTATTATAAGTGCTGACAGATCAGGTGAGCTGACCACAAGCAGCAAAAGAATTCATCAGAAGACAAAGTCCTCAAAATAGTCTGAAGACTAATGCCAAAGGAACTGTCTGCAAGTAATAGGTGGCCAGAAATCCCCCAGAGCATATAGACCAAAGGTCAAAAAGTTTGTCCAGAGAATCAAAGAATCAAAGGAGCTGACTCAAAAGGAAATATGAACGGCAAATATCCATTAGAGTTTAGGGTAGTGTTTTTCAAGCTGTGGTCACAATATCAATTTAGTGAATAATGACTGGCATTATTGTTCCAAGATTGGAGAGAAGGAAAAGGAAGAGAAGAAAAGGAAAAAAAGTGGAGGGAAGAGGGGGAAAAAGGCGAGGGAAAGAAAGAAGAAAGAGTAAATTACACACAGAGTAATTATATTTTGGAAAACTTTTCAGTTTCTGCCTGTGTGAAGTAAGGAAAGACGGGACGGAGAGAGGGAGCGAGGGAGGGAAGGAGGAAGGAAGGAAGGAAGGAAGGAAGGAAGGGAGGGAGGGAGGGAGGGAAATAAATTCCTCATTCAGAGGGCCCTGCAAGGCCAGTATCTTGGCACTGGATTAGAATGCAGCTCAGCCCACTCAATATATTCAGATCATTTGTTTGGATCCAAGTGTTCTTGGGTCATGAATAATAAGCTTGAAAATCTCATTTTCTCTAAGCAGGATGTTCTCATTAAATACTTAGAAAGACACAGCCTGATGACTTTGTAATGCAAGTAAAGTTTAACAGAATCAGTTCTAATGTTTGTAGCAATGCAATACAGATTAAACCTGACTCCTTTGGCCTATACACTGTCCACGTTCCTTTTTTTTTTTTTTTTTTTTTTTGAGATAGGGTCTCACTCTTTTCACCCAGGCTAGAGTGCGTTGGCAGGATCTTGGCTCATTACAACCTCCACCTCCCAAGCACAAGTGATCCTCCCATTTCAAGCTCTCAAGGAGCTGGGACCACAGGCACATACCACCATGCCCAGCTAAATTTTTTTGTATTTTTGGGGACACATGGGGTTTTACCATGTCACCCAGGCTGCTCTGGAACTCCTAAGCTCAAGTGATGCACTGGCCTCAGCCTGCCAAAGTGCTGGGATTACAGGCGTGAGACACGACACCCAGCCAGCCATGTTCTTAATAAACAGACAGATGTCAAATATCTTAATATAAAAAGAGAATAGGTTGGGAAAGCATAAAGATCTACATTTACTGCAATAAAAATAGATCATATTACACCAAGAAGCAAACAGTTTAAAGTGACAGAATATCTCCTCTCATTTACATGGGTCCTATATTTTTCTCCCCCAAAATATTTTCATCTAAAACAACCGTGCCTACATACAATTGATTTAAAAGCTGAAGAAAAGACTACCCAAGATCACAGAGCTAGTTAAGGATGGGGCCAAAAGAAGAAGCTAAGTCTTCTGAAGTTTAATTTATTGACATTTTCATAACTCCATGATTTAGTAAATTATTAAGAATAAGTCTTCCATTTTCAAGAATAACAACTTCATAAATATACACAAATACATGTGTAGCTAGCGTGTAGTTGGTACACAGACAAGCTACAGAACTTGAAAAAGGCACATGCCCAGAATTTGGAAATAAAGCTAAAAATAATCAAATTCTCTATAATAAGATGCAAACATATAAACATTAATTAGATTAGATTAGCTAAAAGAAAAGCTGGCAGTGTGTTGTTGTTTAGACTAGTGCCTCTCTAAAAACGAAGCCTGATGTTTAAAATACAACTTATCAAAATAAACCAAATTATCAAAAAATGTTGCTAGTCATCATACATGCAGATATTCTGATACTGAACAAGGAGAATTAGGTTGATAACACATTTTCAATGTTTATGTAGAACTGTTTAAGTGAGCCGAGATTGCACCATTGCACTCCAGCCTGGGCAACAGTGCGAGACTCTGTCTCCAAAAAAAAAAAAAAAAAAAAAAAAGAGAGAGAGACATACCTGATTGTTTTTTGGCTTGCAATTTTTTTGTTGTTGTTCATTGAAATGGAGCTGGGATGCTTTTCTAGGCTTTACTGTTTCAGAGAAACATCCTATAAATCTATTTAATCTTCAATCCCCTTTATCTAGTTCTAAACTCTCAAAGCAATCTTTCAATTACTAGTTTGGCTCCCCATGGCCTTTAATTCCCAAAGGGGCTATCTTGAGTATCTGACATGAATATTCCAGGTTACAACAATAAATACACAAAAAAACTGAAGACCTATAATGTAAACTAATAATCTGAAATTATCCAGTTTATTAAATTTATTTAAATACAAATCATCTTATGCTACAATGTACTGCTTGTTTTATATCACTTACTAAACTGAAAATTATATAAATGTACTATATATATACAGCAAGCTATTGCAAGTACTTGATATATGTTTTTGCATAAATGAATGAAATGAATGAATGAGCGAATTTAGAAGATCAAGTTCTTGAGACAGCAATAATATTAACTCAGAAAACCCACTTAATACATCAGTGACAAACCTCTGCAATGATGATAATGCTGATGCTTACTTGATGTGTTCCCTCATAGTTTACAAGTATTTCCATATACCAATGCATGAGATCCTTGTAAGCAATCCTATGAAATGAGAATGCAAATATTATTGCTCCTTGTATGGGGAAACCAAAAGCCAGAGAGGTCCAGGACTTATTGAGACCACTAGGTTAGTAATGGTAAAAGCAGGAATTAAGCACATGCTTTGATTCCAAGGCAGGGTATTCTGTGCTCAAGGTCAGGCGGCCCATCAGCAAAGGTGGTGACATAGTGCCACAGCATGTTAAGCTCGAGTTATGTAAATACTTCTCGCCCAAGATCAGGACTGGCCCTAACGTCTGAGGCATAGTCGAACCCAAAGATGGGAGTCATATGGCTTTAGCTATAGGGAGAAGAAGGATTCAGAAACAGGAATCTAGCAGGGCTAACACTTTGTGTTAGATCAGATCTCTGGAAGACACTATTGGGATGGAAAAGGAACCAGACAAGAAGAAAATAAGAATTGATGAGAGGCATGGAAAGAAAATCAGGAGAGATGAGTATCAGGGAAGCAGAAGGAATTTGGAGATGAGTGGCCATGGTATCAGTCATGGAGGATATGAACTGAGAAGTGGCCACTGGGATTGGTGACTAGAAATCACCGCTAACCTATTAAAAGAGCCCTTTTGGTTAGAGAGGTAAAAATGAAGACAATTTGCTGGGCAACAGAGTTAAATGAGAAAATTCTAAGTTACACCAAAAAACAGGGAAATCTAGGTACGTTTCACAAGTTTTATAGCAGCTTAAAACAAACACAGTCAACTCTTTCTACCCCCTAAGAACTCTCGCCCAATCCGGAAGATAAGACTGAAGCTAAAAGGTAGATACAGTAGAAGAGTAGGGACATAGAATTTCTTGCTGTTGCTGCTGTTAATTCTGTTCTTTCATCTGTTAAAGAGGGAAAAGTAGCTGTTACTACTCCTCAGAAAGCACACCACTCTGGAGGCTAAAAAACATACATCTGCCAGCTTTCAAGAAGGCTCAATGCTGACATTGTTTTTCAGACATAAGATTCCACCAGGATGCCATTAACCTTACACTACAAGCCAAAGCAGTAATCCCATTTAACAGAAGAGAAAGGCAAAGAACAGAAAGGCTAAGTAATTGCTAAAGCAGAGAAAGTGACTGACAGATCAGATTTCCGTTTCACTCCTAGTCCTCTCTGCTGATTAGATCTACTCTAACTGCCTTTATAAATGTTTCAATGAATCTTATCTTAATGCATTGGATTAGCAAGACCAACTCCCCAATGATAATGCAAAATAACCCTGAAATGTTTCATGCCTCACTCATGAGTCAGAAATTGAACTTTCAGTCTCCATTTGGACTGTGATGATCTTGATCTTTCACCTCTAGCAAAAATCTCATAGCTATACTTTGAAAGTTAGTAATGAGTGCTTCATTTGCTTTCCAAGCAGATAGAAAACCTTTTTTAAATACACTCAGACTTCCATGACCTTAATCTATGACTTAAAGACTTCACCACATGCAATAATTTTCTTTGCTAAGGAGACATTCTTAAATTATCTTTGAAGGGATTTGAGCACCAGCCCCATTGATGAAAGTAAACACACACACACACACACACACAAACACACACACACACTTGTTATCTTTCTTCTATACCCCAAATCAAAATGTTTCTTTAAAATGTATTTGGAATTCAGCATGACTATCAAAGTTCTAAAATCCTTCAACCCGCTAAGTGAAATATAATAAAAATGCCAGCTAAATATGCTTGCATTAAAAGAAGCACATTGTCTTAATACTACACTAGGCAAGACCATAGCCTAACGCTGCAAGTAGCAAACACAGTCTAGATCCCTAACCTGAAGTTCTGGCTCTCCCACACAGCTGGGTGGAGCTGACCTCACTTGTGGTGCATTTTGTTTTCTTCTACATTAAAATGGAAAACAATAATTTAACGATGAGGGTCATCTAGGCAAAACTATTCCACTATGCTTTGCCTATTTTTGTGAGGTTTATAACATGAAGTAGAGATTTGGAATACTGTAATATCACGTTAAACGTAAGCTTCTCAAAGTCAGGCACTGGATTGTCATGTCTCAGAACACAATACTCTAAAGCATGGTGCCGTGGCATACTGAGTACTTTCGAGCTGAGACAGACAAGGGGGCCTCAAAAGCAAGATGGTCTCCCTAACCTTCTCCTGCCCTCCTGTCTCCTGTCCCTCTTTCTCTTGTCCCTGAGTGGATCATAGAAACTAGAATTCCTCTTCCCCTAGGTGGATCATAGAAAGCAGAAAGGTCACTCCGATTTCCTCCCTTCTCCCTTGAAGATCCTTATGTGACAGGTGTCCTTTCTCACACTCAGGGGGAAAGCAAGTCTTACAGAGACACAGAAAAGAATATGAAAAACCTGGCCTTGTTAAGTGGCCCCAGCCTATTACCATTAGAGCATACCCCTTTTTTTCCAACCATGTTTCTCCCCAACTATCCACTTATTTCATTAGACAGCATAAAAATATAGTTTTCCCTGGCTCTTTGGGTCTATATTTCTGAAATTACCCATGTCACCTAAAACTTTGGGCAAATAAATTTGTTATGCTTTTCTCTTGTTAATGTGTCATTTGTCATAGGGATGTCAGCTACGACCCTTGTTATGGGTGAGCAAAAGATTACTTTTTCTCCCCTGTAAGATCTTACTATCCTTATTATTCTCTATGGTAGAAAACAATATCTTAAAGTTGATGCTTAACAACTGGTTGAATA
Source organism: Piliocolobus tephrosceles (assembly GCF_002776525.5). NCBI lineage: Eukaryota > Metazoa > Chordata > Mammalia > Primates > Cercopithecidae > Piliocolobus > Piliocolobus tephrosceles. Next base: position 43,427,979 of record NC_045436.1, on the reverse strand, counting down.
CTGTATTCTATTTCTAAAGCTGGATTGTGGACATAGAAGTGCATATTGTACTTTAAATTGTGTATATGTGTTTTACACACTTTTTGTAGCTATGATAGGTTTCATAATTTTTAAAAGAAGGAGATTCTTGAGGCCCATCCACTAAACATTCTAATTCAATATGTCTAGGATGGATATGATATAAAGAATTTAAGTTTACTTTCCTAATCTTTCAGGTAATGCCAGTGCAAGTGATCCATGAAATCCATTTTAAGAAACAAACAATCAAAGAAGCACAAATAAACATAAATAACATACCTATAGTCAGTACACTGCTACTAGTGGTAAAGGTGCCTATTTTCATGGTTTGAATTGCCAGGCCTGGTTTTAAACACAGATAACCTAGAGTTTAAATATTACTCCCAGATCTGACTAAAGACTCCTTTCTAACTTGCCCTGACTTTTATCTATTACAACTCTTAATGCTTTTTTCTTTTTTCCTTCAGATATTTGAAGGCAGACATTCCTTAATTATATTTCTCTTCTACTTGTTTAATATGTAGGCTCTCAAAATTTTGCAAAGCTATATAGCTTTGCAACTTTACTTGGATGTTAAGGTTTCATACTCACTTCACATTTTTAGGCAATGGCTTTTAGCTGAATTCTTCCTTTTCTCAGCATGCAAAAGAAGCAATATTGAGATAAAAGAAGATAATGCCTCTTTCCCAAACCCTACCTTTCTTGTTTTTTCACTAAACACCAGTATAAACGATAGAAAAATGAAACAGTTCTACAACAATACTATGAAAATCACGTAACTCCCTCTCCAAACATGGGGAATAACTTTCTAGTTTCTTAATTTTTTTTTCTTTTATAAAGGAATCCACATGATAGTTATTGTAAGGCAGAAGTAACTTGAATTTAAATACAATGATTCTCTTAGCAAGTCTCATCAGGTTTAAAACCTTTGTAAGGCTTTTGGAGGGAAAAAAATCAAATAAAAATTTTATCACAGAATCTTGTATTTGGAACAGAAATTTAAACTAAACAAATATATATAGTTTTAAACAAAGAATAAGTGTTTATCTTTCGCCTCCCATGTCAGAATAAAATATAAAACATTCTGATCTATCTTATTTTTGGCAATAAAATTAGGATTAACCAACTCTTATTACTTTTTTCTTGTTTTGTTTTGGTTTTTTTTTGAGATGGAGTCTCGCTCTGTCACCCAGGCTGGAGTGCAATGGCTCAATCTTGGCTCACTGCAACCTCCGCATCACGAGTTCAAGCAATTCTTCTGCCTTAGCCTCCCGAGTAGCTGGGATTATAGGCGTATGCCACCAAGCCTGGTTAATTTTTCTATTTTTAGCAGAGACGAGGTTTCCCCATGTTGACCAGGCAAGTCTTGAACTTCTGACCTCAGGTGATCCCCCCCCATGCCTGGGCCTCCCAAAATGCTGGGATTATAGACAGGAGCCACGGCCCCCAGCCTTATTACTTTTTCTATTACTTAAAAAGGAACTACAACTACATGCACACACATATACACACAGCCACAATCACCACCAGCTGGACCATGTCAAAGCATACTCTACAATTTTGCAGTTTTGAAAACTTGTGTTTAAAATATTCAAATGAATAAATAACAATCACAAATAAGAAGCTGACCATGTTTCTAATATTTAAATAAAAATAGCTTAAAATGTAAAAGCCACAAAAGAAGATTGTCAGTCAGCTTTACCACTAAACAGTATCATTTGTTTACCTGAGAAATATACTGGCATTTCAGTGTATATACACTGCTATGCACATACATTGAGTCCCTTCTGCTGCTAAAAGTTATTATAAATTCTAGTTAGCTCACTGAAACAAAAATAACCTAAGTTATAAGAACAGACTTTTTTTTTAACTAACAAAAAGCAATAAAGTTACTTCTTACCAAAGTACAACCCATGATAAAATCTTTTGGTAACCAACAATTTTACTGAAAGTCATTTAAAATGAAAAGTGTGTAAGTAGCAGAAACAAATTTCCTCCTATGTTCTATAACAACTTCGCAAAATGAAAATAATCATTTCAAATGACATCATTACAACTGCGTACATCCCCAAATCATTAAAACCAAATATGCTATACAACCATACACTTTATTTTGTACATGAGAGCACATATTAAACATGTATATATTACATATAAATATGTAAATATACATGAGCATCAACTAAATGTGAAAAAGGTGATAACACAAAATCCTGAAGGAAAATGTTTTCCTACTTGACATAAACACCATCAAGAACATTTTGCAAGGACAATGCAACATGGAAATATGCCACAGCAATTCTATTGCTATGTTAAAACCCATGTCAGTACAGAGCTGCTACATGCAAGGCAGAGCAGAGAATCACAGAAAAGCAGAATCAGGGCCTTCATCAAATACTAGGTGACAGTGAGCCCAGCTTGTGGACCTTTTCATTACACACACCAACAAATTTACTGTCCATCCTTAGATTACATTCTTTCCAATATATTATACAGAAGATTAGTCTTCTTTCACATTTACTGCAACAAAAGTCTATATTCACTTATCTAGTAACATTATTTTAGGAAAGCATTAAACTTTTCTATTACCTTTTCTTGCAGATCATTTTCTCCTACAATCTGGTGAAAATATGAAATAGTCTACTCATTTCATATCAGAAGATAGGACCAAACTAGACTCTGTAAACTTCATTTCTGAAGCTGATATTCAAGATTTATGAAAAATTATATCTTATACCCTGGTCTACAAAAATGCTTGATAATCATGAAACTACACAATATAAACATTTAAAGAAATAGACTAACACTTTTAGAAAATAAAGGAGATATTTCTAAATTCCACATTATTAACGTGGAACATTAATGTAAACAATTTATCTATTGAGGGAAAAAACATGTAAGTAGACTTTAGAAGAATCTAATGCTATGTTACTGTCAAGGATATGGATGAAATGTGAACTTTGGTCAAAAGTTGAGAACAAAAAGGTTTTTAGTCTCTAAAATCAATATAGCCTGCACACCTCTTAAGGGAATCACCATTAGACAAATCACATTTTTCTCTAATCACAATAGAAAGAAAACCACAGAGCATACTAGTCTAAAACTCCTATACCTCCTCTATCTCACTAATTAAATGGCAAATAGTAAAAACTACCTGACATAATGAAATCTTTGGTTAAATCCAGCTATCTGGTAATTTCATTCCCACACTAAGAAGCTAAACGTGGCTTTGAGAAAACACACAACCACAATGCCTGGCTTCACTTTCAATGCATGTCTACGCATCTCAGCTGGCTCCTCAGTCCAGCCTAGCTGTCCTGCCATACCCTCAAGTTAACTCACTTTCCTCATCTAGATGGCAATTGCACACCTTCTCCTCCCTTTTGAAACATCAATACTACCTACCTCATTATCACTCTCAGTTGTTGATCTTGCTTCCAACCTCACTAAGAAAATAAAAACCATGAAAAAAGATCAAGTATACCCCTTCTGCCCAGCTACACACATCCATATCCACACACTCTGCCTTCACTTCTGTTATTATAAACAAACAGCCCAAGGTCCACTGACAGTCATACAACTCAATACCATTCTTTCTCATTTGATCAAACATATTACTCCAGCATACACACTCTCTCTTACATCAACAGTTTCCTCTCTAGTGTAGCATTCTCATCATGGTACATACATGCTGTTATTTCTACATCAAAAAAATTTCTACCCCACATCCCCTCTAAATACAACCTCATTTCCCTTTTCCCTTTCATCACAGAGAACCTCAAAACAGTTGACTCTACTTCTATCTCTAATTCTGCTCTTCCCACTTTTTTCTTGAGCCCACTCCAAAAAAGCTTTTATTTCAATGCTCCACCAAAACCACTCCGGTCAGGCTGCCAATTACTCCATGTAGCATGATTCAGTGGCTAATCTTCAGAATTTACCTTACACAACTTATATCAGCATTATTTTACACAGTGAACCAGACCCTCCTCAAACACTTTTTCACATGGCTTTCAGGACACCTGGCTTCCCTGACACAATGCTCTCCTGTTTTTCCTGTTCTCATTACTGCTGCTTTCTCTGTTGTCTTTGTTGGTTATTCCTCATTCCCTTGACCTCTTAATGTTGGAGTGATCCAGGGCTCAGTCCTTGAACTTCTTCTGTTTTATATCTATGCTCTCTCCCCAAAAAATCTCATCCAATTTTGGCTTTAAATACATTTATCCACTGATGATTCCCTAATTTATATCTCTAGTTTAGACCACTTCCTAAACTACTAATTCTAATATCTCTAATTCTTCATTAGTATTTCCACTTGAATATACATTAGACATCTTAGTACATCAAAAAACCAAACTCTTGATCTTTACTTATATAGCTGACATTACAAGTATTCACTAAAGTCAGTTCCCTTCTCCTTCAGCACACATAAATGACAACACATGGTAAGGCCTTATGACTTATTCTGGCCAATTTAATGTGAGCAAAGTGCCATGTATCACTGTCAACCTGGGCAGTGAAAAACCTATTTATGGTTCTCCAATCTTACTCTCTGCTGTGGCAAGTGAAAATGTTGTGTGTTCCATCCAGGGGGTAGACCTACAAGACAGTAGAGCCTCCAATCAATCTGGCATCTTTGGGGATGGCAAAAGACCTTCCCATTGACCCACATGGGACATGTGCTACGAACAAGAAATAAATGTATATTTTTAACCACTGAGATTTTGGAGTTCTTAGTGATCCCAGAATAGCCTAGCCTCTGTAGGCTAATACTCCCCAAACCTGTTCTCACATAGCAACAGCAACCTCATCCTTTCAGTTGCTCGACCAAAAACCTTAAAGTCCTTCTTCATCCCTCTTTTTCTCTCACACCCCACATCTAATTCATCAGCATATCCTGTACCAAATACACCCAGAATCCAATCACCTTTACTGTCTCCACTACCATCCTGTTCTTCAAAAGACACTGGTGAAAAATAATAAGACAAGTCACAGGCTAGGAAAAAAATATTGACAAAGCAAATATCTGATGAAAGAGATATATCCAGAATATATAGAACTCTTAATGCTCATCAATAAGTAAACAAACCACCCAATTTTTTAAAAAATGAGCAAGAGAGTTAATAGACATTTCACTAAAGAAGACATATGAATAGCAAATCAACACATGAAAAGATACTCAATATCACTGGGAATACAAATTAAATTAGAACCACAATGAGATATCATTACACCATATTAGAATGGCAAAAATTAAAAAGACTGAAAATACACTACCAAACGTTGACTAGGATGTAGAACACTGGAACTCTCATTCGCTACTGGTTGGAATGTAAAACTGTATGACCACTTTAAAAAATAGTTTGGTAATTTATTTAAAAGTTAAACATACATATGCAGTAAAAGAAGAGTGCTTGTATATTGAGAGAAATGGTCTACATCAGAAGCTATTTATAGGAGGCTTATAACTATTTATAGGTGATTCTTCCTTGATTAAAAGGTACTAAAACTTACACCTACCAGATGATATACCCCTTCCACTCCTAGGTATTTCCAAGGAAATGGGGGTATATTATATATAAACTTAAGATTTCTACAGGAATGCTCATAGCCAAAACTTAGAAACTGCCCAAATTTCCATCAACAGGTGAATGGATAAACAATTTGTAGCATATCTATACAAAATACTCCTCAGCAAAAAAGGTACTGAATTATTAATGAATACAACATAGATGAATTACAAAATATGTATGCTTAGTAAAAGAAGCTAGAAAAGATTTTTTTAAAAAAGAGCACAAACTCTTTAATTTCATCACATAAAACTCTAAAAAATGCAAACTAATCTACAGTGACAGAGAGCAGATCAGTGGTTGCCTGGGGAAGAGCGGTGTTGAGAAGGGCAGAAGGAAGGCATGTCAATGGGACTCAGGAAACTCTTTGAGGGTGTACATATGGACATGGATATGTTCACTATCTTCATTGTGTTGGTGGTTTCACAAGTATACACATATGTCAAAGCATTAAACTGTTTATGTTTATACAGTTTGTTATATGTCAATGATACTTCCATAAACCTGTTTTCAATATAGCAGGTACTCAATAATTTTGGAAAACAGAAACTGGATGAAAATGAAAATCGATGTTGAAAGCAGAATCCTAAGAATGAACTGAAGTGGAAACCCATTATCTTCCCTCTTTCAATAGCATCTTTTTTCTGAATGAGAGAATATAAGTAGAAAAGGAGAAATAAGCTATCACAAATGAATGTCCCTCGGTATAAAGTCATAGGGCCTTTCAACCAGGGAAGAACCCCCTATAAGTAACTTCTGCATTGGACAATTGCTACCCCAATATACAAATACAATTATTGTGCCATAGTCCCCTAGCAGTTGAATAATCTCTTTGAATTCATCTAATAAACCTAGCCTAATTTCTTCTTTTTATATCATCTTCACTTGTCATTAAACATACTGAACTTTTCCCCATCAATTTAGTTTGTTAACAATTTTTTTGGAAATAAGGAATAGCCATACTGGATGTCCTCAGGCTGTGAATCTTGGATGAAAAATGCCTTTCCCAGGTCTTCTCTATCCTTGGTCTCCCAATTTCCACTGAGGTAGAAGACAAATCACTATCTCTATGTCACTCATTTCCCTTGCTCTTCTCTTTGAAATGCTAAATTCCATCCATCATGATCAATTTTAGCATCATGCTAGTATGTGAGTACACCTCCTTCTTTCACAAGCTGTTATGGCTAGGAGTTTTCTGCAACATCAACCCTTCATGTTCAAAACTATGGTACAATTTTGAAATAAAAGCACAGCATGCGCTTATGTTTAAATAAGGTAGCCCCATGACTCACCTCATTTCCACCAACTGCCTTGGTTAAAATCACTGCAGAAGACACAGGCGGAGGCATGCAACCTACTGTCTGCAAACTGAAAAATAAAAGAAAATCCAACTATAAATAATTTTTTAAGTCATAGACAGCTGTCACCACATTCATTCTAAAATAGCAAGGCTGAGCAAATGAAAATAAGGGCATATTTATTGATGCACATGCCCTGTTGAATTTAGACAAGTCTGCACAAGGCAACACGGCTTACAAGGTGCTGCAAATGTATGGGTTCTAATCTCTTATGCTATTCCACAGGCTTGAGTGAGTCTATTTTAAGCTATTTAATCTCTTATTACACAATTCAAAAAGCAGTCAAGGTATAGTGAGTGCAGTCATTGAAAGATAACCAAAATAGCTAATCATTTGGTAAGTGTATGTAGTCTTAGGTTATTTTTAGGTAAAGTGAAAAATATTTTCCCTACATTTTGTTTGTAGGAAGTCTCTAAATCTTCAAAACCACTTCCAAAGTTCAAAATACTTGACAAGACACAAGCTTGTATCTTTGGATTTCTTTCTATAGAAGAGTAGTTTTCAAACCTTCATCTCATAAAAGACATTTTAATGTTGTAATAACATTACAGAAACAGGCGTGACACAATCATATACTTCTTGCATTCAGACTCTGTAGTAAATTCTAGTATCTATTCTCAATTTCGTTTTTATTAAATTAAGTGCACACACCCAAGATCATGACAGGTCTATTTTCTTAGTTTAGGACAGAAAATAAATTGCATAACAAGCAAATGAAACTATGAGTAATAAACTTAAGTACTATAAATTTTTTTAATTACTCAAAATTCACATAGAATGTATCTTCTAGGGAGAACAGGTATCTGACCTAAGTGGAAAGTTCATACAGGGCATAGAGGACAGAGAGTATCTGACTTAGACTTTGAATGAGTATGATTAAAGATTATAGTTGACCATTTAACAACATGGATTTGAACTGTGAGGGCCCCACTTATACAAGAATTTCTTCTGCCTCTGCTACAACTGAGACAGCAAGACTTCTTCCTCTTCTTCAGCCTACTCAATGTGAAGATGACAAAAATGAAGGCCTATATAATGATCCATTTCTACTTAATGAATAGTAAATATATTTTTTCTTCCTTATAATTTTCTTAATATGTTTCTTTTCTATAGCTTAATTGTAAGAATATGTAATACATGTAATATATAAAGTATATGTTAATTGACTCTTTATATTATAGGTAAGGCTTCCAGTCAATGGTTAGGCTACTAATAGTTAAGTTTTGGGGGAGTCAAAAGTTATATGTGGATTTTCAACTGCATGGGGGTTGGCACCTCTAAGTTTCACAGTGTTCAAGGGTCAACTATATTTTTATTCATTTTTGTAAGAACATATTATCTAAAATTTATGCAATAGATTTACATTAGGTCCGAAATACGAAAAATAATGTTTAAACTCATTTTGATTGAAGCATAAGAAAACTGGAATTTCCAACTCAGTTCCATTCAATATGGTCTTCTTTCCAGATCTGTTTTACCATGAGCTACTAGAGTGGTCTGCCCTATTATGAATTCCCAATTTCTGAGTCTTCCTTAGAGTCTACTATCATCGTCACTAATACTGAGCATTTACCATTTGTAGTAGACACTATTCTAAACACTTTACATACTATCTCATTTATTCCTCAAAAGTTATGTTTTAAGATAAGTTGTTATTATTATTCCCATTTTACAGAAAACTGAAGTGAAGAAAGAAGTTAAGTAACTTTCCAAACTCACAAAGCCACCTATCTGAGGTAAAACTTTTATGGGTCAAAGACTTATCTAGGCCTCCCACCTCAGCCTCTCTGCCTTCTGTCTCCCCTATCCCCAATACTAGGACAGATCCTCTCAAGCATTTTCAGTCTTTCTAGCTTTTTCATCCCTCCTCTTCCAGCCCCTTCCCTTCTATGTGCAAAAAAGCAGAATTCTCATAGCTTTAGAAAGACAAGAATTTTGCTTGAACCCAGGAGGCGGAGGTTGCAGTGAGCCAAGATCGCGCCACTGCACTCCAGCTGGGCAGCAGAGCGAGATGCCATCTCGAAAATAAATAAATAAAAGACAAAATTTGCCAACTATATACTGAATACACATATCTTCTATGGGTAAAGTCCAACAGGAAAGAATTTTTAAAAAGAAATAAAAACATTATTCCTGCCTTCAAGGAGGCAGAAGAGTCAATGCACAAATGTAGATAACTAATAGCAAAATGAGTGAAATGAGTGGTGCTGCCTCCTCAAGATACAACCCCACTTTTCTCATTGTGACTCACTTTTGACCTTTAAAGACTGCCTGCCTCCATGGCCCCACGGACCGTTCTCTCTTTACTTCTCTGAAAGGAGACTTCTTCCCCCTCTAATAGTAATAATAACCTTAAAGTAACCAGTAATCTCCAAATCACCAAATCTGGTATCTTTTTCCTCATATTCATTCTGCTTACCTTCTTCTCAGGGCACTCTAATATTTTCATGGTTACTGTTGTAGTTCGTTCAAATTTAGCTTCTGTCTTTTAAACCAGTCATTCTGGTGGTTTTTTTTTTTAGCCCTAACTACAATTCCCAAATTTGTAGCTGCCTATGACTGCCACTTTAAACTAAGCACGTCTAATGTTGTATTTATATATTTGTTTTCCAAATTTATTGAGGTATAATTGACAAGCAAATATTATAAAAATTTATGGCATACAACATGATGTTTTGACATAGGTATACACTGCGAAATTATTACCACAATCAAACTAATTAACATATACATCTACTCTCTTGGCAATTTTCTAGTATACGTTATTAACTACAGTCACCATGCTATACAAGAGATCTCCAAAATGAATTCATATATTTTCTAAAAAATAAACTTTCCCTCTGAATTCACATATACTTTTGGTCAATGGGACCAGTTCTTTCCCTAATGATCTAGTTGGAAACTTTGAAGTTATATGTGACTCCACTTGCTCCTCAAAAATCAATCTGTGGCTGGGTACGGTGGCTCACACCTTTAATCCCAGCACTTTGGGAGGCCGAGGCGGGCAGATCATGAGGTGAAGAGATTGAAACCATCCTGGTCAACAGGGTGAAACCCTGTCTCTACTAAAAATACAAAAATTAGCCGGGCATGGTAGCAGGCACCTGTAATCCCAGCTACTCAGGAGGCTGAGGCAGAAGAATCACTTGAATCCAGGAGGCAGAGGTTGCAGTGAACCGAGATCACGCCACTGCACTCCAGCCTGGCAACAGAGTCAGACTCTGTCTCAAAAAAAAAAAAAAAAAAAAAAAAAATCAATCTGTCACAACTAACTTTCCAGTTTCCTCCATGACTACTGCCACCATCATCCCTGTCCAGATGCTTCTCAGCCAATCTGGACACTTACAAAAGGCCTGTTCAATGTTCCCTCTACCTCACTCTGTCCCTTTACTATGCAAGGTAACGAGTATGTGCTCAAAATATCTTTATTTCAACAACTTAAACATGATTCTGCAACCCCTTCAAGTTAATATACTTAGTATGTACTTTCAAATTAGGGAGGGGAAGGGAAAAAAACACTAAGCCAGGAAGAGCTTTCTCTAAGTGAATTACGGTAAGTGTATATTCCTTTAAGTTCAACACCTTGAAGTCAGAATTGTTTGTTTTATTTAGCATATTGAGATTGCAAGCTGTCCAATTAATCTTCCTTCATAGCCACTTTTAAACATATTGTTATTTGCTTGCTTAGCATTTTCAACAGCTCTCTCTCCATCATCTATAGCTTCAAATGCAAACTCCTCAGCCCAGTAATTCAGGCCTTCTGCAAGCCAACCCTATGGAAACACTTTATCTTTGTATCTCATTAATGCCTCATTTTTGAAATCTCTAAGAGTACCCAACCTTTGCTGAACTGCTTATTCTTTAACTGATTACACCACTCATCTGAAAAATCACATGGTGTCGCATTTTGGTGATTACTAGGAGGTGTATATATATATATATATATATATATGAGTAAATATCTTTGTATTCCTTGAGTGGCCTACACATGGTAGATATTCAGTAGCTGTTGGTTATTGATATGCATAATACATTGTTGCTCTAAAATGATGTCATCATATTTATATGGCATTTTACACTTTTTGGTGAAATTTGATAGTCATTCTCTCAAACTAAATCTGGCCAAAATGGCACTCTTGATTTCCACCATGCCTCCTAACCTAGTTTTCCCCTCTTAAGTAAAGGATGCTACCAATTACCCAGTGGTTCAAACCTAAAACCTTGGTTCCTCTGTCCTCCTTCTATGTCCTCCTCATCCATCACCAATGAAAGCTCTACTGTAAAATCTATCTGGCACACATTCATTTCTCTCTATTGAACTGCTACCTCACCACTACTCTCTGAGTTGATTTCTCTCAGGCCCCTCTACTATCTCTTTTCCACATAGCAATCAGAAGAATCATTTGCAAACATAAATCAGACCACACCACTCCTTCATTCCAATCCCTCCAATAGCTTCCTATAGTACTCAGAATAAAATTCGAATGCTGTCCTATGGCCTATAAGGCTCTACATAGCGCACTCCTGCCTACTTTTCTTTTTTTTTTTTTTTTTTTTATTATACTTTAAGTTCTAGGGTACATGTGCATAACGTGCAGGTTTGTTACATATGTATACTTGTGCCATGTTGGTGTGCTGCACCCATCAACTCGTCAGCACCCATCAATTCATCATTTATATCAGGTATAACTCCCCAGTGCAATCCCTCCACCCTCCCCCCTCCCAATGATAGGCCCCAGTGTGTGATGTTCCTCTTCCCGAGTCCAAGTGAACTCATTGTTCAGTTCCCACCTATGAGTGAGAACATGCGGTGTTTGGTTTTCTGTTCTTGTGATAGTTTGCTAAGAATGATGGTTTCCAGCTGCATCCATGTCCCTACAAAGGACGCAAACTCATCCTTTTTTATGGCTTCATAGTATTCCATGGTATATATGTGCCACATTTTCTTAATCCAGTCTGTCACTGATGGACATTTGGGTTGATTCTAAGTTTTTGCTATTGTGAATGGTACCGCAATAAACATACGTGTGCATGTGTCTTTGTAGTAGAATAATTTATAATCCTTTGGGTATATACCCAGTAGTGGGATGGCTGGGTCATATGGTACATCTAGTTCTAGATCCTTGAGGAAT
>NC_045436.1:43350101-43410901 GCF_002776525.5 Piliocolobus tephrosceles | reverse complement strand
CCTGCTAGGTTGGGGAAGTTCTCCTGGATGATATCCTGAAGAGTGTTTTCCAATTTGGTTCCATTTTACCCCTCACTTTCAGGCACCCCAATCAGACGTAGATTTAGTCTTTTTACATAATCCCATACTTCTTGCAGGCTTTGTTCATTTCTTTTTCTTCTTTTTTCTTTTGGTTTCTCCTCTCGCTTCATTTCATTCATTTGATCCTCAATCGCTGATACTCTTTCTTCCAGTTGATCGAGTCGGTTACTGAAGCTTGTGCATTTGTCACGTATTTCTCGTGTCATGGTTTTCATCTCTGTCATTTCGTTTATGACCTTCTCTGCATTAATTAGTCTAGCTGTCAATTCTTCCACTCTTTTCTCAAGATTTTTAGTTTCTTTGCGCTGGGTACGTAATTCCTCCTTTAGCTCTGAGAGGTTGGATGGACTGAAGCCTTCTTCTCTCATCTCGTCAAAGTCATTCTCTGACCAGCTTTGTTCCGTTGCTGGCGATGGGCTGTGCTCCTTTGCAGGGGGAGATGCGCTCTTATTTTTTGAATTTCCAGCTTTTCTGCCCTGCTTTTTCCCCATCTTTGTGGTTTTATCTGTCTCTAGTCTTTGATGATGGTGACGTACTGATGGGGTTTTGGTATAGGTGTCCTTCCTGTTTGATAGTTTTCCTTCTGACAGTCAGGACCCTCAGCTATAGGTCTGTTGGAGATTGCTTGAGGTCCACTCCAGACCCTGTTTGTCTGGGTATCAGCAGCAGAGGTTGCAGAAGATAGAATATTGCTGAACAGTGAGTGCACCTGTCTGATTCTTACTTTGGAAGCTTCCTCTCAGGGGTGTACTCCACCCTGTGAGGTGTTGGGTGTCAGACTGCCCCTAGTGGGGGATGTCTCCCAGTTAGGCTACTCAGGGGTCAGGGACCCACTTGAGCAGGCAGCCTGCCCCTTCTCAGATCTCAACCTCCGTGTTGGGAGATCCACTGCTCTCTTCAAAGCTGTCAGACAGAGTCATTTGCATCTGCACAGGCCTCTGCTGCTTCCCCTGTTATTTTTTTTAGCTGTACCCTCTTCCCAGAGGCAGAGTCTACAGAGACAGGCAGGTTTCCTTGAGCTGCTGTGAGCTCCACCCAGTTCGAGCTTCCCAGCGGCTTTGTTTACCTACTTAAGCCTCAGCGATGGCGGGCGCCCCTCCCCCAGCCTCGCTGCTGCCTTGCCGTTAGATTGCTGCAGACTGCTGTGTTAGCAAGGAGGGAGGCTCCGTGGGCGTGGGACCCTCCCGGCCAGGTATGGGATAAATTCTCCTGGTGTGCCGGTGTGCTTACAGTGCAGTATTGGGGTGGGAGTTATCTGATTTTCCAGGTGTTGTGTGTCTCAGTTCCCCTGGCTAGAAAAAGGGACTCCCTTCCCCCTTGTGCTTCCCAGGTGAGGCGATGCCTCCCCCTGCCTCAGCTCTCGCTGGTCAGGCTGCAGCAGCTGACCAGCACCGATTGTCCAGCACTCCCGAGTGAGATGACCCCAGTACCTCAGTTGAAAATGCAGAAATCACCGGTCTTCTGTGTCGCTCGCGCTGGGAGATGGAGACTGGAGCTGTTCCTATTCGGCCATCTTGCTCCGCCCCCCTCCTGCCTACTTTTCTACTGCTAGGACATGGTATTTTTCCTCTACATCACCAGGCTCTGGCCTTCCTGGCTGCTTTACTGACTGGAAAACACAACAGGCTTGATCCTGCCCTAGAGCCTTTGTACATTCTGTTTCCTTTCCCTAGAACATTCTGCCCCCAGAACTCTGAAATCTAAATTAATCACCTGCCTGCCCACCCAACCACTTTCACATTATCTCACTGTTTTGTTCTTTTCACATCATTTATCTCTATCTTGCTCATCTACGTACTTGTTTATTGATACCACACCCCCTGAGACTCCCCAACGTGCAAAACTAATGGGCATTTCACTGTTGTTTCTCCAATATTTATAATAACTCCTGAAACAAAGTAGAAGCTAAATAAATAACTTGAATCAATGAATAAGTAATTTCAATTGATATCCCCAACATCATTGGTAAATAAGCAGTAAAAGTATGATTATCCTCCTTTCTAGATAGGGAAATTGACATTAAAAACTATTTAAAAACTTTGCTCGAAGTCACATAGTATGTTAGGGATATGGTCAGAATTCAATCTTCAGGCTCTAAGTTCAACTATTATATCAAACATAAAACAATGGAAAGGTAACGTTTGTCCCATATATAGGTATTTTTTTCTTTCTTATACATTTCTAAAACACACCTTATACTCCGCTATTTTCTAATTAATTGACATCCAATTGACTGGCATACAGATCTTACATCTACTAGTCCTTCTCATTTTTTTTCCAAGACCACTCTTTAAAATTCTCAGAAAAGTGCTCATCCTAAAACCTCAGGATGAAGCATGAGGGTGTATCTTAAGATTCTGTTAATTATTTGATGAACTTCCTTGATGAAATACTATTGTTTTAATGGAAAACAAAGATGTGTTTTTACTTCATTTTAAGATAGCACACATAAACCCTTTTGTATATAGTTGCCATAGAAACAATAATGTCTCTAGAGATGCCCCATTAAAAGTGGACCCACTTTTAAAGATTGAAACATACCCTTTTAAAAGCCATTCGTTGATGGGTGTGATTGATAAAAGCTGAAGAAAAAGCCATATTGTTGCTGGGAAGAATGCAAGTGTAAAGATCTGAATAAAAAGATGCAGTTTTAGATGCACCAAAGCACTGGTCAGCTCCTGGAAAAATTAAGGAAACAAAATAAACAAAGGTAAGAAAACTATTCCTGAAAGGAGATAGCTACTAAAATAAACATTACATGAGTTAGTTTTTAATTTCGAGTTTTTTCATAGCTAAAATTTTTATCTATAAGTAAATACACATGAGACAATGCAAGAGAAAAAAGTTACTTATGAAGGCTATAAAGTATTTTTGTTTAAAATTTCTTAATTTTTTTTTTTTTTTTTTTTTTTTTTTGAGACAGAGTTTTTCCTCGTCGCCCAGGCTAGAGTGCAGTGGTAAGATCTTGGCTCACTGCAACCTCCATCCCCTGGGTTCAAGGAATTCTCCCGCCTCAGCCTCCTGAGTAGTTTGGACTACAGGTGCCCGCCACCACCACGCCCCCCCAATTTTTGTATTTTTAGTAGGACAGGGTTTCACCATGTTGGGCAGGATGGTCTCGATCTCCTGACCTCATGATTCGCCACCCTTGGCCTGTCAAATTGCTGGAATTACAGGCGTGAGCAACCGACCGTGCCCGGCCTAAAATTTCTCTTTTTTTTTTTTTTTTTTTTTTTTGAGATGGAGTCTCACTCTGTCACCCAGGCTGGGGTGCAGTGGCCGGATCTCAGGTCACTGCAAGCTCCGCCTCCCGGTTTACGCCATTCTCCTGCCTCAGCCTCCCGAGTAGCTGGGACTACAGGCACCTGCCACCTCGCCTGGCTAGTTTTTGTATTTTTTTTAGTAGAGACGGGATTTCACCGTGTTAGCCAGGATCGTCTCGATTAAATATTCTTTTCTAATTTCTTTATAATACACAATAAGCCCTAACAAATCAGATGTGTAAAATTCTGGACCAGGACTAAGCCAACTATACTTTATATTAGCATAGATTTGGGGATTGTTGAACAACATACATGTATGTTTACCTATATAAAATAATAAATCTTTTCAAAAAAACCTTAATAAGATCTATCACATTTCAACCAAATACAGTAATTAACCTCTATGCATTGCACCAAGGGTTTAAGTCCTCAATTTGGCAAGATGTTACTGAATCTACAAACTAATACTTTAAAAAACATTTCCCTCAATGATAGTCTCTAATTCCAAATGGCATTTCCTTCCACAATCTACTCACTATATTCTTTGTTAACATTAACAGAATACCAGCTTTATGCCATAATCTGAGCTTGTCACTTTACATGTTATCTCACTTAATCCTCACAAGAACCTAATTAAGTAAATACTATTATCCCTGTTTTACCGATGAGGAAATTGAAGTTGAGAGTTACTATATGGTGAATATCAGTATTAAATTTTCTGGCATGCTAGCAAACCCATGCCTGCTTCTCCCAATGCTACCCCAAGAGGGGAAAAAAATGCACATTAAACATAACAAACTAGGCACACGTTACGAGTTTGACAACTAAAAAAAGGATAATTAGCTAACCTCTGGGATTCAAATAGATATAAACTAACAAATATTTGCATTTGAGTTTATATTGTGTTGAAATAAAAACAAAATGGAAAACTAAAAAGAAAATTGGAAAGTGCTAGAAAAACTATAGTCCTTTAAAACAAGCAAGTCATCATTAAAGCATATTCAACTATGCCAGAGAGTCACTGGTTGTAAGTATACAACTGCAATAGCCCCTTTGTTCAGGTAAGATGTTCAAGATATCCTCAGCCTCAGAGACATTAGCCAAAGTTTATCAGTTTAATCAACAGTACGTTAATGCAGACTCATTCGCTCATCACCACATTCTGAGATTAGTCTCATCACTTCCCACTGTCTATCCCTGTGTGGAGATACACACAGCAGTTCCTTCCTGTTAGGTCACAAGACATCCCTAAATGACATCTAAAGAATTTCTGGCAATCTGAGTCTAATTTAGGACCACTAGAAAACACTCAGCCTACCAGAAGTCACATTAGGTCCTGGGATCAGACCTAAGAGAAAGCAAGTCATCCTTACAGTGAATCAGAATTCTTAGAGCTCCACTCCAGAGAAAACTTGCGCACCAGCAGTTTCAGAGAATTCTCAACAGCCTTGAAGCCAAATCTCATTTAAATATACTCAGAGGCATTTGGTAAACACTAAACAAATATTAGTATTTTTATTTTTTAAAATACCGTAATGAAATGATTAGCCAGAATACACTAAGGCATTTTTGCATATACTTTTTTTTTCTTTTCTTTTTTTGAGATGGAGTTTCGCTCTTGTCATCCAGACTGGAGTGCAATGGTGCGATTTCGGCTCACTGCAACCACTGCCTCCTGAGTTCAAGCGACTCTCCAGCCTCCACCTCCCAAGTAGCTGGGATTACAGGCATCCACCACCAAACCCAGCTAATTTTTGTATTTTGAGTAGAGATAGGGTTTTGCCATGTTAGCCAGGCTTGTCTGGAACTCCTGACCTCAGGTGATCCACCCACCTCAGCCTTCCCAAGTGCTGGGATTACAGGCATGAGCCACCATGGCCAGACTGCATATACTTCTGATAGGAATAAAAAATGGCATAACTTTTCTGAAAATTAATGTGGTAATACATATCAAGGACTATATAATTCATATTCTTGGACCCCAGAATTTTATGACTAGGAATTTATCCTAAAGATATAAAAAGTGATTGTAAATATTTATACACAAAATTGAACATCACAATGTTATTTATTAGAGCAAAATCTGGAAACAAATGTCCAAAAATAGGAGAATCATTGAAAAAGTTAAAATCTAATTGGAGTGTTATGAGCTATTAAATACCCTGTTGATAAGAATGCAGGTACACAGAATCTCTCCCCTACTTTACCAATAGGTGTATAAATTGGCATAACCTATAGAGAGCACAACCTGACAATTCATTCCTTCATTTAAGTAATACTTACTGAGCACCTGGTGCCATTCTAGGTACTTGGAATATCTGTTACAACTTAAACTACATATATCATTTGACCTAGCAATTCTACGTCTACGAATTTATCCTTCACATATGTTTCCAAATATAGGAAATAATATATTTTTAGGTTATCCTTTGCAACATGTTTGTAATAGTAAAACCTTGTAAATTAACTAAATGTTCATAAATAGAAGACAACAAAAATACATCATGACACAACCATACAACAGAATACTATTAGATGTACCAAAAATGGGGTTCTTTATGTGTTTAGATGAAACAATGTACAAGATACGTTTTTTAAGTAAAATAAGTTAAGGCGCCAAACAGTATGAAATACAATCTGTAGGGGGGTAGAATACACATGTGTATGTTTCACATGGAATATCTCTGGAAAGGTACACAGAAATTGTTAACATTGTCTGTCTCCAGAGAAGAAAACTGAACAGTTGGTGGAAGAGTGAAAAAAAAAAGACTTACACATATCTTTACACCTTTTAATTCTGAACTATGTGAATAAATCATATGTTCATAAAAGTAAATAAAACATTTTTGTTATAATATAGAAAGAAAATTTAAATAATATTAAATTATGTTAAAAGTATACAATGTTACATGAAAAGAATAGGATAAGATTACATGTGTATATGTGTATAGGTCCACAATATGTGTATAAACATACTTACATTCACATACAATTTTATTTTTAAAATATTATGCATATAAAACATATTTTTTAAAAAGGACTAAAAAATGGATGTTAATAGTTAATAGTAGTTATTTTTAATCTTTCTAATCTTTCTACAATAAGTAAATACCACTTTTTATTACAACAGAAACAAGTTATAAAAACTAAAATGTGCTCAGAAAATACTGCTGACCTAATAAATGACAATTAGAAATTGCCACTGCATCGGGATGATGATACAGTAAAGAACCCAGCAAAACGACTCACAACAACCAACCATGTTGGCTCATAAGGGGCTTCTTAACAATAGAGAAGTGCTTCTAAGAAAGATTTTCAAGACTTTCACAAAATCCCAGGGTCATATATTTTTCCATATCTTCTTCATACAACCATAAAGATAAAACAAGATAACAGAAAAGAACAAGCAAGTAAACCCTGTAAATCCGAAAATAGTTATTATTCCATACATACCCATGTAGAATTTTGGGCCACATAGTCAAATAAGTGCCATCATGAATAATCAAAAAGTTGGCTCTGCATCATAGTTTGTTTATTCACATGTATTATAGGTCAAAATTCATTAAAATAAACTTAAGAAGACACTCCACATCATGTACTGATTATACCAGAGTCTCACTGACAGCATCAAGCATTGCTTAAAACCAGGGCTCTGATTGGGACACAGAAATATTTTCATTAGACACCGATTTCTCTTGTAACCCTTCATCTGCCATTTCATTCATTTGCTGAAAGTCAGGCTCATAGCTCTGGGCTTGAAACAAACAGTATAAGTCTAAAGTTTAGAGTTTGCTATATTTGCTTTTCTGCTAATAGGATAAAAAGTAATAATTTTTACAGAAAAATAAAGAAAAACCTGCATCGTCTGCCCTACTCAGGACCTTTTTTCAGCCCCTGAGTCTCCTGCTCACCTTTGTTTCCATCCCCAGCACCATGCCTTGTAGCCATAAACACTTAATTGATATTTGTTTAAACAAATTCGCCCTGCCACAGTTGGCTAAGAGACAAATCCTCCAAAACTACAGGTTTGAAGTGAACTAAATATGAATTTTAAATGTGATCGTATTTCACTTCAATACAACAAAATTTCAAAAAACTAGAAATAGTCATAAAACTGAAGACTCAGCATTGCATTAGTACAGTGTCCTTTATAATTTTAACAAATTAGTAAAACAAATTTTAGAATACATGTCATTAAATCAATGTATGAGTCATACAAGAAATGTTCAATATAAATCAAACTTGAATGGGACCAACACAAATGCTTCCAAATAAACTCAAATCAATAATAATTCACTGTCTCCTGTGTGCAAAAATGAACTATTTTAGGACCTAATAAGATATACAAATCGTAATCCCCACTGAAATGAATTTAGGATTACTAACTAGTAAACAAATATGACTGCTACCTCCTAAGTAACAAGTTACCCATGAAATTAGCAGGGTTTAGAAGTGGTTTAATATTACACAGTGATACAATCTAGGACATCTTAAGTTAAATGGCTTTTGAAAATGACTTAATGTTGTTTTCGTTTGAAAAGGGCTTTTCATGGAAGAAATGGCTTTGATTGCTGCTTAGATACCACAATAAAGCATGAGATCACGGCACTTCATTAGATCCAAATTAGCTGGATGACTCTGAAGGTTTCTTAGGTGCTTACAAAAGAAGTCAGTCCTTAGAGAAATGCTGACAGCTGTGACATTCTTCCTTCTTCAACTCCTTCATCCCATAAAGTTGGCTGTTTCACAGAATCGCATTAAGAAGCTAAGGAGTGAGAGAAATCAAGTCGCTTTCTGGATTTCCCATGGCATAAGTAACAGCTTTAGCCATTAAGCAGCCACCAGGGAACATAGAACAACGTCCCAAGTAAAGGACTTGGGTTAGAAAGCTGCTCCATAAAGAGCATTAGCCAAGGTCAGCAGGAAGATCTCCAAACAAGACCAGTCCAACATGGTAGTGGCAAGTATCTTTCTGTATCACTGTGCCCCACATTTGAGAACCAATATTAGAACTCATATGTTGACAGAACAAAAGTCTGTGCCCTGTAAGTAGTAATCATGGTCCTCTCATATCAATATTGTTTACCAAAATTGGAATTTGACATACTAGGAAATCACATCCCATGTTAGTTATTTTCAGAAGAGCAAGTAATCACAGAAAATATTTACAATTCTTGAGACACAATTTATCAGTTATAGATACTACACAATGATCCTATGTATATGAAAAAATACCCCAATGAGGCCGGGCATGGTAGCTCACGCCTGTAATCGCAACACTTTGGGAGTCTGAAGTGGGTGAATTATTTGAGGTCAGGAGGTTGAGACCAACCTGGCCAATGTAGTGAAACCCCACCTCTATTAAAAATACAAAAATTAGCCAGGCGTGGTGGTAAGTGCCTGTAGTCCCAGCTATTTGGGAGGCCGAGGCAGGAGAATCACTTGAACCTGGGAAGTGGAGGTTGCAGTGAGCCGAGATGGCACTACTGCCCTCCAGCCTGGGCAACAGAGTGAGATTCTGTCTCCTCAAAAAAAAAAAAAAAACAAAAACAAAAACAAAAAACCCCAATGAAAAGATTTATACCAACCTGATGGCTACAGAATACAGAAATTTAGTAAAGTCATATTTTTTCCATGTTGCTACTAGGGTGGTCTAAGAAGGAAATAACTAAATTTAGTCTTCATTCAAATCACACTTAAATAAAGGTAAGACCAGAATTTTAATTTTTAAAGCCATTTCCAAAAACAAAAAAAACCTTCTTATAGTGAGATATTCCCATCTACATAAGAACAGGATGTTAGAATGATAGTTTTATGTAATTTCTTCAAGAGCAAATGGGTATTTTCTCCTCTCTCATTTTCTTCCATTGTAAGTCAAAAGAGAATCATAAATTCTACTCTTCCTCTCTCACAAGTAAATGTAAAAATGTCTGGATTTCTTTACTTCCAAGAGAATCTCATGTTCGGTGAAACCTGAATCAGTAAATAACATTACATACATATGGGTATGCTGTGTGTGTGTATATATATATATACACACACACACACACACACACACACATATGTGTCAAATGAAAAACACCAATATTTCTCTTAAGACATCTATTAATATTTAATAGATATGCTAAGGAACAATAAGCTTTTCTAAATAAAAATAAAAATTAGTTAAATTAACTAATAAAAATTAGTTAAATTATGACAAATTAAGCATTATTTGAATAGCATGAGTCCTGGAAACCAAAGATGATCCACAAAAGTTATGGAAACGAAACTGAACGTCAACAGCTCAAATGTGCCCAGGCATAGTAGGTACCACTGTAGTTACCACCATAAGCTGAAGTAGAACTAAAGTAGATCCTTCAGTTCAGCTGTCATATTAAAAACACACTCATTATAACCACATCCTCAGGGCCCATGCTGCTCAACTGTACAGCTTTTATAATGCATGTATGCAGGAATGAAACACAAGTCCTTTGCCGACCAAGTTATCTTCTGCTACAGTGAATCCTTCAGATTATAGCTATAAACAGCTTTACCAGAGGACTCTGAAATTTAAGGTAAGTACAAATTAAATTTTTCTCCCTGCTTTTCATGTGTCCCATAGATGACAGTACCTCTGTTTTCAATGACAGTCCACTGTTAAAGAATATTGTTGCAACAGCAATGTAGGATACAGTTATTTCTGGCTTCAGTGGTCCTAAAAAGAGAAAAATGAGTTATTGTTAGAAAAGAATTTCAACATATAACTTGGCACTAAAGAAGAATCTATTTGTTCACACCTGTAATCCCAGCACTTTAGGAGGCCGAGGCAAGTAGATCACTTGAGGCCAGGAGTTCAAGACCAGCCTGGCCAACATGGCAAAACCCAGTCTCTGCTAAAAATACAAAAATTAGCCTGACATGGTGATGCATGCCCGTAATCCCAGCTCCTTGGGAGGCTGAGTGGGAGGACTACCTGAGCCCAGGAGGCAGAGGTTGCGGTGAGACGAGATCACACCATTGCACTACAGCCTGGGCAACAAAGCAAGACTCTGTCTCAAAATAATAATAATAATTATAATCTACTGAAGGACAACAAATGGTACTTTAGATATCAGTGTCACCCCTAGTGTCCTACTGTCCCGACAGAGGTAAGCATTTGTATGATACAGCCTAACTCCAGAGAGCATTTTCCAGAGGGCAAGGACCATGGCTGTCTTGCTCAGCACAGTATCCTCAGACCAGAAGAATAAAGAAGCACACAGAAGAGCACGTAAGCAACATCCCTCAATACAGGTCCTAATTATATCTATCATGGTATCAGCGCTTATATAACAATCAAAATTCCCCCAAACCCAAAGAAGAGTATCAATGGAAGAGGTTCCCTTCTCTTTAGCAAATATTATTTCATTTCTTCTAGGATACCAGAAACAAAAGCTTGTAATCACACACGCATTCAGTACTGCCCAAGAGTATTCATTCTACAAATACTTATTAAGAACTTGCCATGTGAATGAGATAATACATATAAAGTACTCAATAATATATTGCTATGACTGTAATTATTATTAAATTATGCTAGGCCCTAGAGATACGTGGTGACCCAGTCAGGCTTGATCCCTGCCTTCCAGGAAATCCTCTCTGGAGTTAGGATGGCAGCATTCAAATGTGTTAACACTGTGAGAACAATAGTTAAAAGTATCATTTGTGAGTTGATATAAGTATCTTTTGTGACATGTACACAACTGACTTGAAGACCTAATGTGCTAACAAAGATCAACATTCTTTCAAAAAATGCAGTCCTGAGAAAATGACATTTTATACCTGTATACCAATGGTTCTCCAGCAGTGGCAATCTTGCCCTCCATGGACATTTGGCAATGTTTAGAAATGTTTTTTAGTTGTCATAACTTGGGGGATAGGATGTGCTACTAACGTCTAGTGGGTAGAGATCAAGAATTGTATTAAACATCTTGGAAGGCATAGAACAGCCCCTCCAACAACAAAAATTATCATGTTCAAAATGTCAATGTGCCAAAGCTGAGAAATCTTAGTATATGGCAACATTTAAAAAAATCTAAGATCATCTCATATATGGCATTCTATTCAGTCCTCTTGTACTAGATTGAATAGTGTCCCCCACTCCCAAAATTCATGCCCACCCAGAACCTGTGAATGTGACATTTTTGGAAATAGGGTCTTTGCAGATGTAATCAAGTTAAGATGAGATCTTACTGGATTAGGAGGATCATTAATCCAATAACCAGTATTCTTAAAAGATGGAAATTTGGACACAGACACATGCAGAGGGAAGACAGCCGTGTGATGACAGAGGTGGAGAGTGGAGTTATGTTGCCATAATCCAAGGAATGGCTGGCAACCACCACAAGCTAGAAGGTGCAAAGGATTCTTTCCCAGATGTCCTTTGGAGAACATCTTGACCTCAGACTTCTGGCCTCTAGAACTGTAAGAGAATAAATTTCTGTTGTATTGAGCCACCTGGTTCATGGTAATTAGTTGTGGCAACCCTAAGAAACTAATACACTCACTTAGGCAAAACAACAGGACAACAATCATGGCTCCTCCATAGCCTGAAACTCTCTACGTGCTTGATATATGGACAGAAGACCAAGCTCAGAAAAAACAACACATATATGTAATATAATATAAATATTATGTAACACAATATATAATAATAAAGTCTTCATATATATAACATAATATCTTATATATGACATATTTTATATATTATGTTATATATATTATATATAATGTTATATACATAATATATAATATACATAATATTTCAAGGCCCCTCTGAGAGAGAATATATATTATACATAATACATAACATAATATATAATATGATAATATATATTATATATTATGATATATATTATTTAACATAATATATATTTTATATATATAGAGAGAGGACCTACTATGTCTTAGGCATTTTTAGTACAACAATGAATAAAAGAAACAAAGATTTCCTCAAACGCTGTAATAAATTATGTAATATGCCTGGCATTTACACAAATCATTTTGCTGAGATCTGAGAAAAGGGAGGGAAAGGGAGAAGGCAAGTGCAAAAGGCATTACATTTGGGGGCAGTGAAGGCTGTTCCAAAACTTTTATAAAGAGGTACATTATCTTTACACTTGTGAGTGAATCTGTCTCAGCAGCTCACACAAGCAATATTTCTTCAGCAGCTAAGCAGGGTGATTCAGGAGCAGATTTTAAAGTCAAGGAATTTGGCTTGCTTGGGAAGTAGAAGTTTCCCAGGAATTTTAAATACCCTGGTCTCCAATAGTTCCTCTTCCCTAAGCTAGCTACCTTAACCTAGAGAGACTCACCTGGCATCAAGCCTCAGTATCTTCAACTGTAAAAGAAGCATGTTGGCTTAAAACACTTTAAATGTTACCCTCTCACTCTTAACATTCTATTGTAATTAAAGGAATGAATTATCCTACATTAAAGACATAAGGACTAGTGAAAATGGGAATCGGCATTTCTATGATAGAATAATGTACCAAAATGTTAATAAGCAGAGTCTATGGAACACATAAGTTTGCAGAATCTATCTCATACATGCCACTGCAGAAAAGCCCCACGGAAATGATTCAGCATTCAACACCGTTCTTCCCACAGAATATTTGGGAATGTAAGGTAAAAGATATTTTGCCAAATTTAGCACCTGCAGATTTAAAGTTAAAGATCATGCATCCACTGTAATTTCATCTCAAAACTGAGCAAATAAGAGATCTAACACCAGAAGCGATACCTAGTGAAGTGTGCATTGCAGATCATGCAAAGGTACTCTTAAGTCTTACTATTCATTTAGCTCCGGGGATAGGGGGGTCTTCATTTGACAGACCTGATCTTCACAAGAGTTTCCCAAAAGTTCACAGAGCAGCGGTGTTAAAGAAGAAACTATTACCATCAATCAGAGGGAGAAACCACCAGGAATAACTGCTTTATTCTCATAGTTACATATTCTACACATTTTGTTCTTAGTTGAATACAGAAGAACAAAATTTTAAAACAAACAAAAAAGCCTTCATCTCCACAATTTTGGTTTAAATAATTGCTTTTAAAATGTTCACGGAAGCTACTTCTAAACAGAGTAATGGGGTGGAGGTTAAGGGGAGAAGGGACCACTACTGTTCTCCTGAGAGATCATTTCATTCACTTCCATCATGTTTTAACAAAAAGATACAAATAACTTTAAATATCCTCCTGAGCGCTTCCTACTATGAAAGATTGTGCCTGTTCACCTCTGTCCTTATTTGCTCCGGTCGCATGAGTTAGGTATTAAACCTGTCAATAAGCTTGGAAACTGACAAACAAGGTCAAAAAGATAAGTGAATTGAATAAATTCAATTAATGTTTATGAAAAGTAGGACAAGATTGTCTAAAGGTATTGGGGGGTGGGGCATAAAAAACCTGATATTTCTAATGTTCCCACCAGTGCCCATCACCTCCAGTACAAAACTCCCACTATTCAGAGATCTAAGTATGCTTTCAGTCCATCTACATTTCCTTGCCAAAGCACACACTACACTACACATAGTCTAACAGTCTGTATCTGTTAGACTGCTAGTATAGCAACTGAATCCCGGCAGCACACGGAAGTAGTGCCCTGTAATGAAAGAGTGCAACGTGTCAGTCGGCTTGGGAGTTTCTGGAGTGCCAGCAACTACAGCAAATCATCACTCTTCAACATGTGGGCCATAAAATCTGAGTTGGGGGCGGTGGTGTCCCTTTTTCTTGTTTTTCCTCCACTTTTTTTTAATGTGGGGGCGGGGAGGACTCGAAAGTAGATTCGATAATGAGGTCCACTCCAAGATAGATACTGAACTCTTAGCAACCTAGATTCTCTTGGGATAGGATGCTACTTTGAAGGCAAGAGGAGTAAGTTTCATTCTCTGTAACCTCACTTCTTGACACTGAGGATAGTCATTGTTTGTCTACGGAAAAGGCTACCTGCGCTCAAATTCCTTTGCCCCGTTCCTAATTACAAGTTCCCTCTGGGATTGGTAAATTAGAAAATCAGCAAAAGGGCCAAAGGCTGGTCAGTGCCCCTGAAATTGGCAAGCGCTTGCAATGAAGGTTGCCCCACCTTTCCAAGACTAACAAATTAGTTCTGAAGTGGGAGCCACGGTGGAGCCGGCAGAGGTGCAGCACTTACCCCCATTCACCCCTATGGACGGCTCCAGTTTAGCTCCGGCGATCGCCAGCACTATTCCGACCATGAACCAATCTTTCCTCATTCTCTCCAGCAGCCTCATATTTGTTAGGGTGGGTGGGTTTTGTTTATTTGTTTGGCTTTTTTTCTTTTCAAGCTCCGATCACCTAATCCCTGGAGCGTCTCCACACTTTCCTTGGTCCCTCCAGACATGCAGCAGAGCAAGTCAAATTGCCAGTTGTAAACTAAAGACCTGGGGGTTGCTCCGGCGGCTTTGAGGAAGGTTGGGAGTAGTAGTATCCAGTGACAGGAAAGTCTCACTGAGCGCCGCCATCACTACCACGCGCCTCCGAATACACGCGCACAAACGCCCCCAGCACCTCCGGCCGCGGGCTCGCAGGTGCAGATGCTTTGAAAGGAAGAACTTGGACCAGGCCGACAAACGTGGGCAATAGGGCAAGGGAGACTGGCGGCCGGATGGGGCTGACAAACCCACCGCTGCCGAGACCTGCGGAACTTTTTAAATGACAAGGGGTCGGGGAGAGCGTCGTAAGGCGCTACAGCCAGCAAGCTTCACTGATTGTCCTTCTCTAACAAACCTTTAGGCACAGTCACCCACGTTTCTGGAGCATATCTCCATGGAGAGCCTCTCTTTTGCTGTGCCATGACTCCGCGGGCAGGGCTGACCTGTGCTTGGGGCAAGGGATTTCTCCGTTGAAGCTGCGACAGCGGGATGCAAGTCTGGAGACGCGCTTCTTCGGGACATTACGGCGCTTCCACGACGCCAGCGCTGACGTGTGCGCGGGCGGGAGGGGAGGCCACTGGATCTGCGAGTTCCCAGCCTGAGCTACAGGAGTTAGAGGTGTCCGCGCGGGAAAGTGGCTCGCTGGTGGGCGGGGAGCCTTACTTAGTCCTGGCGGTGGGTTGAAAATCCGGCGCCGGGCAGACGCCCACGTTTCCTGAACCCCGGCTTGCCGGCGTTGGCTGCAACCCAAGGAAGGTGGGCCGGACCTCGCCAGGTCGCTCGCCTGCGGGTGGGCATTTGGCCCGGATCCCCTTCCCTCCGCGGCCCACACCTGTCTCCGGGACTGGGGAGGACTGCAGGGATCGGGGCAGATTTGCCTTTGCGGGCGAGAGTGAGAGCTCAAGTCTTCCCACCAACTAAGCTACTCGCGGGCGGAGTGGGGTCTGCGCTGGCAAGCCCCTGGGCGTGCGGGTGCCCGCTCTGGCTCGATCCCAGGGCTGACCTACCCAAGCCACAGGAAAACTCTGGGAAGAGGGTCGGGGATTCCAAAGCGGTGGTGGTGGGGGATTGAGTCTGAGAGGTTGGGGAGTCCTACCTTCCCTTGCTGTGAGTGCTAGTTCTGTCTTCCAGTTTCTTCCTTGAAATGTCTTGTAGCAGTGACATTGATGGTTTCATGAATGGACTTCCTACCGGTAGACCCTGCAAGAGCATGAACTCCTCTGTATCATTCATCCAGATGAAGAAAGAAAGAAAAAAAGTATGTGACGTTTTCAAATAACCTGGCACCTGCCACTTTAATAGTTAAAAATAGAACTTAAGGTTTGGAAGAGATTGTTTCATAATGCCAGACTTTAATTCTGAATTTATTCAAAGCTGGAAAGACACTCGTTGTGTCATTTCCTCTATTTAATTTAGCTTTGTCTTGATGGCACGACTTCCAGAAACTAAGCCACTTTAAGAGTTGTGCTCCCAGTTGTAGGTTACACAGTACCAAGTGTCATCTAATTATACATCAGGCAACATGAAAAAAAAATAATAATTTCAAGATAAAAAGAACTTAACAGGGAGACATAGATGACATTAAACAGTTTACTCTGAAAAGAGACAGGTACATGAAATATGATAAAATTTGATGTTAATTGTCAGGCAGGCAGAAGATAAGTGAAGATAAATGAAAGATAGTTTACAACATAATTATTTTCTTATAGTAATTTCTTAGTAGGTTAAAGAGTCATACGTCTCAGTCATTGAAGGCATAGTTTCGTATTAAAACATCATTAAACATTAAGTTTACAGAAATTGAGCTGTTTTAACTTTACAGCTGTTCACAAATTATTTACTAAGACCTCTTTGATCTGTTTAGAGCAGAATCTAACTCAGAGATTTTTTTTGTTTTGTTTTTAATGGTACTTAAAGGAAAAGAATATAAGGTACTGTGAATTATATTCTCTTAAGGCCTGTGTTTGTTTGCTGCGGATGCTGAAACAAATACTCGAACTTGGATGCCTTCAAACAACAGAAGTTTATTATCTCACAGTTCTGGAGGACAGAAGTCCAAAATCAAGATTTTGGCAGAGCCACACTCCCTCTGAAGGCTCTAGGGGAGAGTCCTTCCTTGCCTTTTCTAGTTTCTGGTGGTGCCTTCCTTGGCTGGTAGCTACAGTGCTCCAATCTCTGCCACTGCTTTCACATCATATTCTCCTCTGTATTTTTTTTTCTAGTGGCCACGTTATTCTAGTCTCTGCATCCATCTTCACATTGCACCTCCTCTTCTGTGTGTCTTTTATAAAGACACTTGTCATTGGATTTAGAGCCTACCCAGATAATCCAAAATGATCTCTCAAGATCCTTAACTCAATCACAGTAGTCCCCCCTTATTCTGGAAGGATATGTTCCAAGAACCTTAGGTAGATGCCTGAAACTGCTGGTTGTGCTGAACCCTATCTATATATGCTATGGTATTTTTTCCTATACGTACATCTCTATGATAATTTTTGGTTTATATATTAGGCACAGTAGGAGATGAACAAATAATTAATACAGTCAGGCATCGCTTAACCACCGGGTTACATTCTGAGAAATGCATGGTTAGACAATTTCATCGTTATAGAAACATCATAGAGCGTACTTACACAAACCTACATAATATAGTGTACAACACACCTAGACTATATGGTATAGCCTGTTGCTCCTAGGCTGCAAACCTATACAGCATGTTACTATACTGAATACTGTAGGCAGTTGCAACACAGTGGTATCAGTGTATCTAAACATATCTAAACACAGAAAAAGTATAGTAAAATTACAGTATAAGAGGTTTTTTTTTTAATGGAGTCAGACGTGGTGGTGTGTGCCTCTAGTCCCAGCTACTTCGGGAGGGTGAGATGGGAGATTCACTTGAATCCAGGAGTCTGAGGTCAGTCTGAGTAACATAACAAGATTCCATTTCTTTAGAAAAAACATGGTACACCTGTATAGAGCACTTACTATGAATGGAGCCTGTAGGACTGAAAGTTGCTTTGGGTGGGTCAGTGAGTGAGTGGTGAATGAATGTTAAGGCCTAGGACATTACACTATTGTAGACTTTATAAATACTATACTTGGGCTACATTTAATTTAACAGTAGTTTTTAAATTCAGTAATAAATCTTAACTTACTATAACTTTTAACTTTATAAACTTTTTAATTTTTTAACTTTTTGACTTTTGTTACAGCACTTAGCTTAAAACACATTGTATAGCTGTCCAAAATATTTTCTTTATATTCTTATTCTATAAGCTTTTTCTGTTTACATTTTTGTTTTTACTTTTCTAAACTTTTTTAGAAAAACTAAGACACACGTTTTGGCCTAGGCCTGCACATGGTCAGGATCATTAGTATCACTGTCTTCTACCTCCACATCTTGTCCCTGTAGAAGGTCTTTAGGAGCAATAACCTCTATAGAGCTGTCATCTTATATGATAACAATGCCTTCTTCCAGAATACCTCCTGAAGGACCTGCCTCAGTCTCTTTGGGAGATACTGCTCTTTTCAGAAATATGTCTATGGTGTTTTGCTTGATTTATTTTTTTCATCATGGATTTGCATAAACAATGTGTTGCATTATGACATTACAATGACGACATTTTCACTAGATAATAGGAATTTTTCAGCTTCATTATAGTTTTTTTTTTTTTTTTTTTTTTAAGAAAACGGGTCTCACTCTGTTGCACAAGCCTGAGTGCAGTGGTGCCATCATAGCTCACTGCAGCCTTGAGCTCCTGGGCTCAAGCAATCCCGCGTCAGCTTCCCGAGTAGCTGGGACCACAGGCACACACCACCACACCCAGCAGCTTCATTATAGTCTTATGGGAACACTGTCTTGACCAGAACATCGTATGTAGCACATGACTAATGAAATAGAACAATTAAGTTTAAAAAAATAGGGAGATTACTTGAACACAAGCAGTGTGATACCACAGCAGTATCTGGTAACCAAGATGGCTACTAAGTGACTAAGGGCAGATAGTGTCTACAGCATGGATATGCTGGACAAAGGATGGATTTATGTCCTGGACAGTGCAAGATTTTATCACACTACTCAGAACAGCTTACAACCTAAAACTCATGAAATTGTTTATTTCTGGAATTTTCCACTTAATAATTTTGGATTGTGGTTGATGCAGGTAACTGAATCATGGAAAGTGAAACTGAAGATAAGAGGGGACTGTACATATGTATATATGCTTTTCCAAATTAAGTAACTGTACTCTGTGGAATAGTGGCTCCCAAAGACTCATGTTTTCCTAGAACTTCAGAATTGGACCTTAGTTAGCAATCAGGTCTTTGCAGATATAAATAAGATGAGGTTATGCTGGATTAAGGTGGATCCTAAATCCAGTGACTGGTATCCTTATAGAAATGTCATGTGGGGACACAGGAGAGGCACAAAGAGGACAGCCCATATGAAGATGGAAGCAGAGATTAGAGTGATGTGTCAGCAAGCCAAGGAACACCAAGGATTTCCAGCAACCACGAGAAACTAGGAGAGAGGCATGGAATAGCTTTTTTTTCTCAGTGCTTCTAGAGCAACAAACCCTGCTGACACCTCAATTTTAGACTTCCGGCCTTCTGAACTAAGAAAATAAATGTTGGTTATCCTAAGCCATTCAGTTTGCAGAACTTTGTTGTAGTAGCCCAGAGAAATGAATACAGCAGCATTCACAGCTTCCAGGATTTTCATGTGAATTTGCCTTTGATGTGGCCGCCATTCACCCCACTTTAAGACCCATCTCTGCCTTCTCTCTCTTCCAGTACTCTCTTCATTCACTCTTCTATCTCCTCATTTTTTTCTGTCATTTTTTTCTTTCCACTGCTTCTCACCTTAGTTTTTTTTCTTTACCTCTGCCATTTCACCAGTCACCATCCCAACCAAAATGGACACATAAAAGTAAAGTTCTTTAAAAGACACACAATAAACTTTGCTTACTCAATAAATACTAAATTTGTTTATTGAACACATATTTAATGTGCCCTTCACTGTATGCCAGGCTTGTGTCAGATGCTGAGCATTCAATGGTGAGCCAAAAAAAAAAGACACAAAACTTTCCTTCATAGAGCTTATGATCTAGTGCAGGAAACAGATGCAAACAACTTGTGGTTTGTGGAAGGAAAATCGCAGGGTGTTGAGAATAGTGTAGATTGGAGAAAGCAGGCATCCCTGATGTCTGAAGAGTGAAGAAACGTGAGTTGCTCAGGCAAGGAAGAACTTGACACTTCATGGAATTTAAAGACCAGTGTAACTAGACCAGTCAGTGAGGGGAGAGTGATAGGAGAAAGATGGAAACCTGGGTAGAGTGCAGACCATATGAGACCTCTCATGTTGCAGTGAGGGATTTATTAAAAACTAGAAAGTCACAGAAGGATTTTAAGCTACCAAGTGTCATGCTTGGTCTTGCTGAAGGGATTATCTTAGAAGCAGTCTCTGGACAAATAGTTCGGGAAGTGACTAAGTCAATGGAGCTGGAAAAGGCAATTAGTATAAAAACCATTAAACAGGAAAAATAAACTACCGGTCACCTGTAGGGGAATAGAAAGGAAGTTGACAGTGACTCCCAGGAATTTGTTTGGCAGATAGGTGCTGGTGCCCTTGTTTTAGTTGACAAATCTACAAAGTAGATTTGGGGAATCGATCTAAAATTCAGTTTTATATATCTGGGATTCAGGGTTGACTGGAGTGTGTCAATAAAGCTGTCCAGAAGGCAGGCAAAATGAGAGTTCCATCTCTTGAGAATGGAGTTGGCTCAAACTGTAGCTCTGGGATTCTTCAACAACAGATTATGGAAGCCATAGGCATTAATGCAGTAGATATCTATTTTCTAAACTTTGTTACTTACACAAACTACTTGATTTCTTGGAATGTGGTTCATTTACTTATTCATAATATGTATGAATGATTAATTTTACCAAAAAGGTACAGGTACACCTATGCCTGCTCTCACAGAGTTTATGTTTGGTAAAATGGTGATAGGAATTCTATCTCATTGGGCTGATGAACAGATTAAATGGAATAGTATATATCCATTATCTTGCATGGAATAAATGTTTACTCATTCACTTATTCAGCAAATATTGAGCTCCTGCTATGTAGTAGGCACTAGTCTAAGTAGTGAGGTTATAAGGAAATAGAAGAGACAAAGTTTCAGCTTTCCTTGTGTGTTCTAATAATAATAACATAAAAAGGTGGCAAGAAGTGACAAGTGCCATGATGAAAATAAAGCAAGGTCATGTGATAGAGTAACAAGGGGGCTACTTTAATTGACGTCAGAGAAGGTGTCTTAGTTTGGGCTACTATCACAAGTTACTCAAGACTGAGTAGTTTAAAAAACATTTCTCGTAGTTATGGAGGTTAAGAAGTCCAAGATCAAGGTGTAGACAGATCCCTGTCAGGTGAGGGTCCACTTCCTGGTTTGCACATGGCTGTCTTGCTGTGTGCTCACATAGCAGAGACAGACAGCAAGCTCATTGTATCTTCTTAGAAGGTAGCTAATCCCATCATAAGGTTTCTACCCTCATGACCTAATCATGTCTTAAGAGCCCTGCCTCCAAATACTATTATGTTCATGATTAGGATTTCAAGATGTGAATCTGGGGGAAAGGGGCACAAATAATCTTTAACAGAAAACTTCTCTGAAGGGATGTGATTTAAGCAGAGACTCGAATCATGTGGAAAAGCCCACCATGCTTCTATCTGGGAGATGAGCACTTTAGACAGAATAAACTGTTCATAAACAATCCACATAAATGCCCTAAGATGGGAACTATCTTGGCATCTGTATTAGTTTCCTATTGCTACTGTAACCAATTACTACAAACTTCGTGACTTAAAACAACACAACTTTATTATCTTACAATTCAGGAACTCACAAGTCCTAAATGAATGTCACTGGACTAACATCAACAAGTTGGCAAGGCTGCAAGCCATTTTGGAGGTTCTAGGGGAGGACTGCCTTTGGTTTTCCATTTTCTAAGGCTGCCTGCATTCCTTGGCTCCCTGCTCTTCCATCTTCATAGTAGTGGCCCATCAAGTCTTTCCTGGGAAGAATCACTCTGACAGCAACTCTCCTGCCTCTCTCTTTTACTTATAAAGACCCTTCTAATAACATTGGCGTTATGGGCTGAATTGTGTTCCTCAAAAAAGATATGTTGAAGTCTTAGCCCCTAGTACCCCAAAATGTGACCTTTATTTGGAAATAAGGTCTTGACAGATTATCAAATTAAAATGAGGTCATTAGAGTAAGTCCTAATCTGGCTGGTATCCTTAAAAAGGAGGAACGTTAGACACAGGAACACACATAATAAGTAGCAAGACAATGAAAATACATGGGGGGAAGATGGCCATGTGACTGGAGTGATGCATCTATAAGGCAAGAAGAGCCACTATTTGGCAACAAACAGCAGAAGCTAGAAGAGGCAAGAAAGGATTTTCCCTTTAGAGCCATCAGAAACAGCACAGCCTTGCCATTACCTTGACTTTGCACTTCTAGCATCCAGAACTATGAAACAACAAATTTCTGTTGTTTTAAGCCATATAGTTTTTGGTATTTTTTTTACAGCATCCCTAGGAAGTGAATACACTTGGGTATACCCCAATTGTATCCAGCTACTCCAGGATAACCTCCCTACCTCAAGAGCCATAACTTAATCAAATCTACAGAGTCCCTTTTGCTATGCAAAGTAGCATACTCATAGGCACTGGGGATTAGAATGTGGAGATCTTTGGGGGTCATTATTCTGCCTATCACAGCATAAAAGGCATGTTAAAGGAATAAAAAGAAGACCTCAGCGAGGGATGAAGGTTGGGGGAGGCAGGGATCAGATCATCCAGATCATGTAGGCCTTTATAGACCAAACTACAAAGTTTAAATTTAATTGTGATGAGAAGATGTAGGGAAAATTCTAAGCAAGGAAAGTACATCATTTTTAAAAGATTGCTCTGGATGCTGTGTGGAGGAGGAATTTTAGAGAAGAGAAAACAGGAGGCTTTTTGGGTAGTTCAAGGGAAAGATTCTATTGATCTACACTACAGAGGCAGTGGTAGTGAAGAGAAAGAAAAGCAGAAATTTTGCATTCATGTTACAGCATTTGCTGCTGGATTGGACTTAGGTAAATGAGGAAAAGAGTAATCAAGGATGACTCCTAAACTGCATTAGGTTAGTGCAAAAGTAATTGCGGTTTTTGCCATTTAATGACAAAAACCGCAATTACTTTTGCACCAACCTACAGCTAAATCCACAGGTTTGGGTGAATGTTAGTCTATTAGGGTTCTCTAGAGGGACAGAACTAATAGGATTATATATATGTGTGTATATGTATATATATGGGACTTTATCAAGGAGTATTAAAAGATCACAAGGTCCCACAATAGGCCATCTGCATGCTGAGGAGCAAGGAAGCCAGTCCAAGTCCCAGAGCTGAAGAACTTGAAGCCCAATGTTTGAGGGCAGGAAGCATCCAGCATGGGAGAAAGATGTAGGCTGGAAGGCTAAGACAGTATAGTCTTTTAATGTTTTCCACCTACTTTATACTCTGGCTGTGCCTGCAGCTGATTAAATGGTGCCCACCCAGATTAAAGGCGGATCTGCCTTCCCCAGCCCACTGACTCAAATGTTAATCTCCTTTGGCAATACCCTCACAGACACACCCAAGATCAAGACTTTGCATTCTTCAATCCAATCAAGTTGACACTCATCATAAGTCCACCCCTTGTCAGTTTGAACCCATACACATCTCCTGATATCATACATAATCTTCAAATAAAGACAATCATAAGGTCATAACTATGCCTAACATAATACAACTATCTTTTGTACAACTGGAAACACACCAATTCCCAACCCAAATGCTATTACATAAAGTTAACAATACTTAAATACTGATAAGAAGTCAATAAATCTTATGTCACATGATAAAGGAAAAAGGAAATAAAATGAACATATTTTCTTAGTGCAAGTGTATACATGCACAAACATGTTTTTAAGAAAAGCAGGAGGAAATACTCTTGAAAATTACAGTCCCTGTATCTGCAACTGGTCATGTCGTCATAGCTGGAATTGATGACTACCTTTTTCTGCTACCCATTCTGTATTCCCTTTGCCTTCAATAAGTACCTCAGCAGGTCGTAGTTTTTTCCTGGTGGAGTGATCCAAACCTTCATTCCTGAAGGGTCTGAGTCATTTGTAGTCCTGCCTGGACTGGGCTGTTGTCATTTCCCATTGACCTTAATCACAGGCATGGTATTAATAAGAGATGCTCTAATGGATCTCCAGTATTCCATGCATACTCTTCCTTACCTCCACTGTGGAGTAGTAGACTGATTTCATCTTGATAGTCTGGGTCAGTCACCCCACCAACACTGTAACTCCCTTCTTAGCCTGTTGACTTAAAGGTAGGAGGAGTCCAAAGTGTCCAGGTAGAAATCTTAACTTCCAGTTTAGTGGAAATGTTGTTGTGTCTTCTAGTGGCAGCATTCCTCCCTCTGGAACTAAGACCTCTAGGACAGCAGAACATAATGTTGCAGGAACAGGAAGCAAAAATTTTGCTAGTGGATCATGAGGGTTGATGGTCACTGGTGCCACTTCCACTTCCACCCCTTGATTCCTGGACCCATGAATCCTGGCAAAGGGAGAAATAGTACCATATATTGGATACTGATTCAGAGCATCAGCCTTCTGGAGAACTTTGACCAGCCCTGCAAAGTATTGTCACCTAGTTGGCATTGTAATTGTGACTTCAAAAGGCCATTCCACTGTTCTATCAATTCAGCTGCTTCAGGATGATGGGGAACATAGTAAGGTCAGTGAATTCCATGAGCATGAGCCCACTGCTGCACCTTTTTTTTTTTTTTTTCTTTTGAGATGGAGTCTCCCTCTGTCACCAGGCTGGAGTGCAGTGGCGCAATCTCGGCTCACTGCAAGCTCTGCCTCCCAGGTTCATGCCATTCCCCTGCCTAAGCCTCCAGAATAGCTGGGACTACAGGAGCCCACCACCATGCCTGGCTAATTTTTTGTATTTTTAGTAAAGATGGGGTTTCACCATGTTGGCAAGGATGGTCTCGATCTCCTGACCTCGTGATCCACCTGCCTCAGCCTCCCAAAGTGCTGGGATTACAGGCATGAGCCACTGCGCCCAGCCTGCCACACTTCTTTAGCTGTAAAGTGAGTGCCTTGGTCAGAGGCAATGCTGTGTGGAATACCATGACGATGGATAAAGCATTCCGTAAGTCCATGGATGGAAGTCTTGGCAGAAGCATTGTGTGCAGGATAGGCAAACTCATATTCAGAGTGTCTATTCCAGTGAGAACAAACCTCACAGACACACTCAGAATCAATACTTTGCATCCTTCAATCCAATCAAGTTGACCCTCAGTATTAACCATCACAGTTAGTATCATTTACAAAGATAGAAGAGATGGGAAAGCAGATTTAGTGAGGAAAATCCAATTTGCTTGAGACAACTTTAAGGTACCTATTATAAATCCAGGTGGAGATCAGGCAGTTGACTAAACATTTCACAGAGGGCGCTCAGGATTAGAGATAAAAATTTAGGTATAGGCATAAGTGGTCTTTAATGACTTGGGATTGGAGATTACTGAGAAAGACAATGTATACAGAAAAGAATCTTAATGAAGTATCTTAGTCTATTTAGACTATAACAAAAATGGCATGCACTTGGTGACTTAAGCAACACACATTTATTTCTCACAGTCCTTGAGGCCGAGAAGTCCAAAATCAAGGCACTGGCAGATTCAGTGTCTGGCATAGGGCTGCTTCCTGTTTCATAGATGGCTATCTTTTCACTGTGTTCTCACGTGGGAGAAGGCAGCTAGAAAATTAACTGGGATCTCGTTTAAGGACACTCATCCCCTTCATGAGGGCTCTGCTCTTACCTCCCCAAGGCCACACCTCCCAACACCATCACAGCAGGGATTAAGGCTTCAACATAATGAACTTTGGGGGGATACAAATGTTCAGTCCATAACATAAAGGAACTCGGGTTAGCTACCACCATCCAGAGATGCCACACTTTTCTAAAAGTATGACCCTGCTCTATTGAAAGATCTTCAATGACCATGTTTTCTACAACTCCTTATTCTGACAAACACTGACCCACATATCTCATTTGATTTTCTATTATCCCCCTTCTTGCAATCTTTGGTGAGATTTTTCTGCTTTTATAAGTTTTTGAAATGCTATTTAATTCTCCAGGAATGATCCTCCTATTTTAGTAAGTCTAAATCCAGTCCCACCAAGCCTTTAAGTCTCTGCACAAATGTTTCCTTCAGCCCAAAGATTTTTCTGATGGTCTCCAGTCATGAAAGAATTATTCTGTTCCCTAACTCCCTAGCATTTTATCTCTATCCCTCCTAGACGTGTAAACTTATTAAAGGCAGGCTCCACATCTGATTCATCTTTTGATCCCACCTTGATAGTGCTTAAAACCACTGCAAAAAATATGTATATAACTTGAAAAAATCACTTGAATGTATAATATGGGTTAGTTTTGCTTTAAGTATAGGTCTCTTGTATGAAAAAATTTCAATGTTCCTCAAATGATTCTGTTGTAAAAAAAAAAAAAAATCCTTATCACATAAATTAAGATACCACTGAATAAATCTCTTCACATTCTTACATTTTGTTTTTAAAGATATTTTCAACTCAATTTCTTGGTACTTTTTTAACTTTCATTTTAGGTTCAGGGGTATACATGTACAGGTTTGTTACATAGGTAAACTCATGTCATGAGAATCTGATATACAGATTATTTCATCAGCTAGGTACTAAACTTAGTACCTGATAGTTATTTTTTCTGATCCTTTCCCTCCTCCTAGCCTTCACGCTCAAGTAGGCACCACTGTCTGTTGTTCTCCTTTTTGTGGCCATGTGTCCTCATCATTTAATTCCCACTTATACACGCAAACGTGATATTTGGTTTTCTGTTCCTGCATTAGTTCGCTAAGGATGATAACCTCCAGCTCCATCCATGTTCCTGCAAAGGAAATGATCTTGTTCTTTTTTATGGCACCATAGTATTCTATGTTGTATATGTACCACATTTTCTTGATCTAATCTGCCTCTGATGGGCATTTAAGTTCATGCTATGTCTTTGCTATTGTGAATAGTGCTGCAGTGAACATACGTGTACATGTGTCTTTATGGTAGAATGATTGATACTTTTTTGGGTATATATCCAGTAATGGGATTGCTGGGTCAAATTGCAGTTCTGTTTTAGCTCTTTGAGAAATTGCCACACTGCTTTACACAATGGTTCAACTAATTTACTCTCCCAACAACAATGTATAAGCATTTCCTTTTCTCCGCAACCATGCAGCAGGTGTTATTTTTTGACTTTTTGGTAATAGCCATTCTGACTGGTGTGAGATGGTATCTTATTATGGTTTTCATTTGCATTTCTCTAATGATTAGTGAGGATGAGCTTTTTTTTCATATGCTTGTTGGCCACATGCATGTCTTCTTTTGAAAAGTGTCTGTTCATGTCTTTGCCCACTTTTTACTGATGTTGTTTGCTTTTTGCATGTAAATTTGTTTAAGTTTCTTATAGAAGGTAGATAGTAGGCCTTTGTCAGATACATAATTTGCAAATATTTTCTCTCATTCTGTAGGTTGTCCATTTACTCTGTTGATAGTTTTTCTTCTAAGCAGAAGCTCTGTAGTGCAGTTGGATCCCATTTGTCAATTTTTGCTTTTGTTGCAACTACTTTTGGTGTCTTCATCATGAAATCTTTGCCAGTCTCTATGTCCAATATCTTATTTCCTGGGTTATCTTCCAGAGTTTTTATAGTTTTGGGGTTTACATGTAAGTCTTTAATCCTTCTTGAGTTGATTTTTGTATATGGTATAAGGAAGGAGTCCAGTTTCAATTTTCTGCATATTTCTAGCCAGTTATCCCAGTGTCATTTATTGAATAGGGAGTCGTTTCCCCAATGCTTGTTTTTGTCAGTTTTGTTGAAGATCAGATGGTTGTAGGTGTGTGTGTGGCCTTATTTCTGAGCTCTCTATTCTGTTCCATTGGTGTATGTGTTTGTTTTTGTACCAGTTTCATGCTCTTTTGGTTACGATAGCCCTGTAGTATAGCTTGAAGTCAGGTAACATGATACCTCCAGCTTTGTTCTTTTTGCTTAGGATTGTCTTGGCTACTCTGCCCCTTTTATTGGTTCCATATAAATTTTGAAAGAGTTTTTTTCTAGTTCTGTGAATAATGTCATTGGTAGTCTGATAGGAATAGCATTGAATCTGTAAATTGCTTTGGGCAGTATAGACATTTTAACAATATTGATTCTTCCTGTCCACGAGTATGGAATGGTTTTCCATCTGTTTGTGTAATTTCTGATTTCTTTGAGCAGTCTTTTGTAACTCTCTTGTAGAGATATTTTACCTTCCTGGTTACCTGTATTCCTAGGTATTTTACTTATTCATTTATTCAGTTATTTATTTATTTATTTATTTATTTATTTATTTATTTATTTTGTAATTATCCATGAATGGGATTGCATTCCTGATTTGTGTCCCAGCTTGGCTGTTATTGGTGTGTAGAAATGCTAGTGATTTTTGTATGTTGATTTTGTATCCTGCAACTTTGCTAAAGTTATTTATCAGCTGAAGGAGCTTTTGGGGTGAGACTATGGGGTTTTCTAGGTGTAGAATTATGTCATCTGCAAACAGGAATAGTTTGACTTCCTTTCTTCCTATTTGGATGCCCTTTATTTATTTTTCTTGCCTGATTGCCCTAGCCAGGACTTCCAATACTATGTTGAATAGAATTGGTAAAAGAGGATCCTTATCTTGTGCTGATTTTCAAGGGAAATCCTTCCAGTTCTTGCCCATTCAGTATTATATTGGCTGTAGGTTTGTT
This sequence comes from Piliocolobus tephrosceles, assembly GCF_002776525.5. Lineage (NCBI taxonomy): Eukaryota > Metazoa > Chordata > Mammalia > Primates > Cercopithecidae > Piliocolobus > Piliocolobus tephrosceles. The sequence goes on along the minus strand of NC_045436.1, from coordinate 43,382,235 downwards.
AGATGACTATTATTATTTTGTAGTATATGTCTCTACGTAGTATATGAGAGTTTTTAACATGAAAGTATGTTGAATTGTATCAACAGTCTTTTATGCATCTATTGAGATAATCATGTGGATTTTGTCTTTAGTTTTGTTTATGTGATGAATCACATTTATTGATTTGTCTATGTTGAACCAAAGCCTATTTGATTATAATGAATTCTCTTTTTGATATGCTGTTGGATTTGATTTGCTAGTATTTTATTGAGAATTTTTGCACCTGTCTTCATCAATGATATTGGCCTGAACTTTTCTCTTTTTGTTGGGTCTCTGCCAAATTTTGGTATCAGGATGTTGTTGGCCTCATAGAATGATTTGGGGAGGAGCCCTCCTCAGCATTTTGAAATAGTTTTAGTAGGAACGGTACTAGCTCTTCTTTGTACATATGGTAGAATTTGTAAATCTATCTGGTCCTGGCCTTTTTTTTTTTTTTTTTTGGTTGCTAGATTATTTATTACTGATTAAATTTTGGAGCTAATTATTGATTTGTTCCATGAATTAGTTTCTTACTGATTCAGTTTTGAGGGAGTGTATGTGTCCAAGAATTTATCCATTTCTTCTAGATTTCCTAGTTTTTGTGCATAGAGGCGTCCACAGTACTCTCTGACAGTTATTTGTGTTTCTGTGGGGTCAGTAGTAACATCTCCTTTGTCACTCCTAATTGGATTTATTTGGATCTTCTCTCTTTTCTCCTTCATTAGTCTAGCTAGCTATCTATCTTATTAATGTTTTCAAAAAAAATCATGTTCTGGATTCCTTGATCTTTTGAATGGTTTTTCATGTCTCAGTCTCTTTCCATTCAGTTCTGAATTTGGTTATTTTTTATCATCTGCTAGCTTTGGGGTTGGTTTGATCTTACTTCACTAGTTCTTTTAGTTGTGATGTTGGATTGTTAATTTAAGATCATTCTAACTTTTTAATGTGGGTGTTTAGTGCTATAAATTTCCCTCCTAACACTGCCTTAGCTGTGTCCCAAAGATTCTGGTATGTTGATCTTTGTTCTCATTAGTTTCAAAGAACAACTTGATTTCTGCCTGAATTTCATTATTTACCCAAAAGTCACTGTGGAGTAAGTTAATTTCCATGTAATTATATGGTTCTGAGTTATTTTCTTAGTCTTGATTTCTGTTTCTATTGTGCTGTAATATGAGAATGTGGTTCGTAACATTTGGGTTTTTTTGTTGTTTTTTTTGTTGTTTTTTTTTGCATTTGCTAAGGATTTTTAAAATATCTGATTGTGTGGTCGATTTTAGAGTGTGTGCCATGTGGTATTGAGAAGAATGTATAGTCTATTATTAGTGAGTGGAGAGTTCTGTAGATGTCTGTCAGGTCCATTTGGTCCAGTGTGGAGTTCAGGTTCTGAATATCTTTGTTGATTTTCTGCATTGATGATCTGTGTAATAGTGTCAGTGGGGTGTTGAAGTGTCCCACTATTATTATGTGGGAGTCTAAGTCTCTTTATAGGTCTCTAAGAACTTGCTTTATAAATCTGGGTGCTCCTGTGTTGGGTAAATATATATTTAGATCTTCTTGTTTAATTGAACCCTTTACCATTATGTAATGCCCTTCTTTGTCTTTTTTTTTTTTTTTTTTTTTTGACATTTGTTGGTTTAAAGTCTGTTTTGTATGAAATCAGGATTGCAACCCCTACTTTTTTCTGGTTTCCATTTGCTTGCCAACTTTTCCTCCATCCTGTTGTTTTGAACCTGTGGGTGTCATTGCATGTGAGTTGAGTCCCTTGAAGACAGCATACTATTGGGTCTTGCTTCCTTATCCAGCTTGTCACTCTGCGCCTTTTAACTGGGGCATTTAGCCTATCTACATTCAAGGTTAGTATTGATATGTTTGTATATGATCCTGTCATTGTGTTTTTAACTGGTTATTATGCAGGCTTGTTTATGTGGTTGCTTTGTAGTGTCACTGGTCTGTGTACTTAATTGTGTTTTTGTAGTGGCTGGTAATAGTCTTTCCTTTCCATATTAGCGCTCCTTTCAAGAGCTCTTGTAAAGCAGATCTGGTGGTAATGAATTCCCTCAGCATTTGCTTGTCTGAAATGGATCTCATTTCTCCTTTGCTTAGAAAATTTAATTTAGCTGGATATGAAATTTTTGGTATGTTGATCTGTTATCATTAGTTTCAAGGAACGACTTGATATCTGCCTTAATTTCATTATTTACCCAAAAGTCATGGCTTAGATATTTTTTTCTTTAAGAATGTTGAATATAGGCCCTCAATTTCTTCTGGCTTATAGGGTTTCTGCTTAAAGGTCTGTGGTTAGCCTGATGGGGTTCCATTTGTAGGTGACCTACCCTTTCTGTATAACTGCCTTTAACATTCTTCCTTTCAATTTGACCTTGGAAAGTCTGAGGATTGTGTATCTTGGGGATGGTCTTTTTGTGTAATATCTTGCTGGGGTCCTCTGTATTTCCTGAATTTGAATGTTGGCCTCTCTAGCAAGGTTTGGGGACACTTTCATGGCTGATGTCCTGAAATATATTTTTCAATTTGTTTGCTTTCTCCTCATCTCTTTTAGGGAAACCCATGATTAGTAGATTTTGCTTCTTCATATAATCCCATATTTCTTGGAGGTTGTGTATCTTCCTTTTAATTCTTTTTTCTTTGTTTTTGTCCGACTGTCTTATTTCAGAGAGCCAGTCTGCAAGCTCTGAGATTCTTTCCTCAGCTTGGTCTATTCTGCTGTTAATACTTGTGATTGCATTGTGAAATTCTTGAAGTGCGTTTTTCAGCTCTATCATGTCAGTTCAGTGTTGTTGTTGTTGTTTTTAATATATCAGCGATTTTGTCTGTTGTCTCCTGTATCATTTTATTGTATTCTTAATTTCCTTAGATCGTGTTTTGAAATTCTCCTGAATCTCAGTGATCTTCATTCTTATGCATAGTCTGAATTCTATTTCTGTTATTTCAGCCATCTCAGCCTTGTTAAGAAACTTGTTGGAGGACTAGTGTGGTCACTTGGAGGACATAAGATACTCTGGCTATTTGAATTGCCAGAGTTCTTGCATTGGTCCTTTCTCATTTTTGCATGTGGGTGTTCCTTTCAGCCTTGTTAAGAACCTTGTTGGAGAACTAGTGTGGTCACTTGGAGGACATAAAACACTCTGGCCATTTGACTTGCCAGAGTTCTTGCATTGGTCCTTTCTTATTTCTGCATGTGGTTGTTCCTTTAACTGTGGTGTAGATTGAATACAGTCAGTAGATTTCTTTTCTGTATGTTTTCAAAGGGCCAAAGCTTTGTGCAGGGCCTTTATTAGTGGTTGACTTGTCTTTGTTTTCACAGTGAGGTATGTTAGTGGGGTATTTTGGTGCTGAAGCTTTGGGATGTGATGCAGTAGGTGTCGCTTAGGCTTAGTGGTCAGTAGGTAGCCTCTCGCTCAGTCACATGGTCCCCTATATTTCCTCTCATTTTTAGCCATGCTCCCTCTCAATTCTCTGAAAGTGTGGACTCCTTTCACCCTTGAGTGCTGGCTATAGATCACAGCTTGGCATTCCTAGGCTGCCCACCACAACTTTGAGGCGATCTCAATGTTTATATTCCTTCCCCAACTTGGAGGCAGCAGAGGAAGGGACCTTAGTAGTGGTTGTGGCCATGGGTCTTTTACTTGCTTCCTGGGGCTCCACTCCAGTGACATGCAGAGCAGCAATTGCTCAATGTAATCATCTCAGGATGGGGGTGCAGGGGTCTGTGCTGTGTGCCCAAGCCAGGGGGGTCTTGCCTAGTGATGAGCAGTGGGGGTGGGTAGAACAATGGGAAACAGACTGGCCTCCTTTCCTTGGGTCTACTGCAACCTGATGGAGGTGTGGATGAGACATTTAGGATGTTTGCTCCTTTGCCAGTGCAAAGGAAGCCAGGGCAGTACCAGTACAGAGGCAGTGTCAGAGGGGCTTTCGGTTGCTCCTGGGGGCTCCAACTCCAGGAAACCTGGAGCCACTGCTATTAGGAGTGTTCAGCCAGGAAGGTGCGCTGGCTGCACTGCTGGTGTCAGCTGGGGGCTCCACTTGTTGGGACTCCACTTGTTGGGGTCAAGGGCTTATAGGGAAGAAAGACTGATGTCCTCTCTGTATGATGAATGTGATGTGGTGTAAGCTCAGGTGTAGCCCTCAGGCTCTTTGTTTCTTCCCCAGACTTGGGGCAGCAGGGGCAGAACCACTGATGTGACAGTCGCAGAGAGGCTCTGGGAGACTCTCTCCACGGAAACTCAGAGCCACTACCAGGGTGTATGCATAGCCATGGGTGGGGCAGCAGCTATTCTTTGGTTCTGAGCTGGGATTTTGCCTGGTGAAGAATAGAGGGTGGAGGTTCCCAGGGTAGAGGGACTAGACTCCTCTCCGTATGGTGGTTGCAGTGTGCTGACAGTGCCAGTATAATGCCTAGACCCTTTGTTCCTTCCCCAGCCCTAGGGCTGTCAGGGTGGTACCATTGCAGCTGCAGTGGTGGAGGGGTTGTGGGTGAACTGTGGAACTTCCTCCTCGGAAAGATGCTGAGCTGCCTCTGACTGAAGTGATTGGTGGGGGCAGGGGTGGTTTTGCTGGAGTGCCAGGTGAGGCAGCCCAGCCCAGTGAGGAGAAGCGACAACCAGGACCTGTGTGGAGGAGAGTCTGGCAACTTTTCCGTGAGGCGCCTGCTCAGTCCCTGGTCCCCACAGACTCTCCAAAGCCTGGTGACAACAAAGGCGAGCAAAGATGGCAGCTCGCCCCTTCTGCTGGGATCCCTGTCCCAGGGAGGTGCAGAGCTGCCACTGGCTTGATAGCCCCAGCATGTGCTGGCTGGAGACCCAGACCAGGAGGTCCCACCAATGAGGAGAAACAAGACCCACATGAAAAACAGTCTGGCCATTTTTCCATGAGGCTGTTGCACTATATGCTGGAGTCTGCTCCCGTCTCCAGTCAGCTCGGATTTTCCAGTGCCTGAACGCAACAACATGGAATGCTGCATAACAGCAAAGATGATGGTCTGTTCCCTCCCTCCCAAGGAGGTATGGAGCTGCTGCTTGCCCAAAAACACTGGCGGGAGATGGCTGGATACCTCAGTCAGAAGGTCCTGCCCAGTGAGGAGAAATGAGACTGGGACTCACGTAAAAAAGCAATCTGGCCACTTTTTGATAGGGCAGAAGTGCTATGCTGTGAGTCTGCTCCAGTCCCCAAGTGCCTCGGACTCTCCAAAGCCTGAAGGCAACAACGGCCAAGACTTCGAAACAGTAAAGATGCCAGCCTGCCCCTCCCACTAGGAGCTCCATCTCAGGGAGGTGCAGAGCTGCTACTGGAAGCTGGCAGGCATCCCAGGCCTATGGGTCTTATCCTGTGAGATGCCATGGAAGTGGGGCCTGTAGACCATTACTACTCAGCCTGCTGGCGTTACAGGAGTCTAACCTCCCACGTTGCCAGAGCTGCCACTGCCAGGATGCCTGAGAATCCAAGGCTCTCAGGACTGTGTGTGCCTGAACAGTGTCTCTGCCCAAAGTCCACATAGCTCTGATGTCAGACTGAAGGCCCTAGTGGAGTGGGTGTATGAGGGCATCTCCTGTTCCCAGGGTTGCAAAGATCCATGGAAAGTGCATAGGTTCCTGGGGTCATTCACAATTTCCCTGGGCAGAGGAGGCTCCCTGGTTCAGTGTCACTCCCAGGTGGGCAGTCATCCTGTCTTAGTCCTCTCCATTCTCTGTGGGTCGTTGTTTCCTTGAATAATACATGAATCCAATACATGAATCTGGGTGTTTCAGTTGAAGGTGTAGTATTTACTTGCACTTTTTATTTCTCTCTGTGAAGAGCAGCACACACTAGCGGCTTCTAGTCGACCATCTTCCGTGGTGCTATTCTTGGGATTTTTTTGTTTGGTTGGTTGGTTACTTGCTTGCTTTGGTTTTGGTTTTGAGGTTTTTGTTGTTTTATTTCCCTGACATTATAAAACTTGATTTAAAAAAATCAGAGCAACAGATTTTGGGAAAAACCATAGGCTCTGTTTTAGTCTTGAGTAGTTAGATATACCTATTATACATCCACATTGCGATGTCAGGAAGGCCACTGACTATGTGACTGTAGAGATCAGGAGAGCAGTTTGGGCTAGGGACCGGCAAAAATAACCATCAGCATTGAGATGATACTTAAAGCCATGGGATTGAATGACCTACTCAGTGAGTGTTGATGACAAAGGAAAGAAATTGGATAGAGGAGCAGGATGCTGTTAAGAAAACTAAGAAGGAACAGAAACTTAGAGGAAAATCAGGAGAGTGTGGAATCACAGAAGACAAGGGGGATAGAGTTTGATGAAGGAGGGAGCAGCCATCTGGAGTTAATGCTACTGGGAGGATTTGACTACATGCAGGCTGTCAGAGATTTTAACATGAGACATGATAGTTTGAAAGGTAGGCACAGAGGCTGTGGTTGGCAGCTCCTAAAATAGATCCCCACCTCCGTGAACTTGTGTATTTCCCTTCCTTTGGATGCGGACAGACTTATTGATTTGCTTCTAATAAATGGAATATGGCAGAAGTGATTAGATGTCACTTCTATTCAGCTACAAAATGACTATGACTTCTGTCTTAAGTGTTTTCTGCAGGCTTGCTCCTTTGCTGAGAGAAGCCAGCTGCCATCATGTAAGCCACTCTACACAAAAGCCCATGTGTCAAGAAAGAATCTCCCTCCAACAGCCAGCCACAGTCTGAGACTTGGAGTGGCTCCTCTCCCAGCAAAATTGAAGATGTCTTCTGTCCCAGTTTACAGCTTGATTGTAGCCACAGGCATCCAACTAAGCCAAGCCAATATTGCTGACCCGTAGAAACCATGAGCCCTAACAAAGCTGCCAAATTTTAGGGTGATTCTTTACACACCAATAGGTAACTAACACGTAAGCCGAATTGGAAAAAGTTGGAAAGTGCCTGCAGTGAGCATAGACAACTCAGTCAAGAAGTTTGCTATGGGAGTGAGTGGAGAAATTATGTGGTGAGTAGAAGAATTACATGGTAAGTATAGAAAGATGAGGATCAGAGCATTTTCTTCTTCTCCTTCTCCTTCTCCTTCTCCTCCTCCTCCTCCTCCTCCTCCTCCTCCTCCTCCTCCTCCTCCTCCTTCTTTCTTCTTTCTTCTTTCTTCTTCTTTCTTCTTCTTCTTCTCACTCGATTGCCCAGGCTGGAGTGCAATGGCATGATTTCAGCTCACTGCAACCTCTGCCTCCCAGGTTCAAGCAATTCTCCTGCTTCAGCCTCCTGAGTAGCTAGGATTACAGGCGCACACCACCACACCAGGCTAATTTTTGTATTTTTAGTAGAGACCGGGTTTCACCATGCTGGCCAGGCTGATCTGGAACTCCTGAGCTCAAGTGATCCACCCACCTCGGTCTCCCAAAGTGCTGAGATTACAGGCATGAGCCACTGCACCTGGCCTAATAACACCACTTCTCTGCCCAAAGTAATATTTAATATCTTCCCAAAATGGTGCCTTGAACACAGTAAGCTTTGTATCATGAGAGAGCACCCCAGAGTTTGATCAGCTCTGGGAAGTTGATGGGTAGGTCTTCTGAGCCTGTAAAACTGTAAAACAGCTGCTGAAAGATAGTGAAATTACCATAGTAATTGTGACTTCTTAGTGGCCAGCTGAGTGGTATTCTGGTGCCTTTCCCAACCTTCCCATTCCAAATGATGTAAGTATGATTTTCCTCATTTTAAAGATGTGACAATGAAGAAAGTAAGGTAAAAGTTTTTCCCATGACTGATAAGTGGCAGAGTCAGGCTTCAAACTAAGGTATGCCTGACTTCGGAAACCTGAGCAGTAGACTTCAGTGGTTAAGAGTATGTTTCCAAGCATCCAACTGCCCAGGTTAAAATCCTGACTCCACTACTTACTGTAATACCCATGTGACTCCGGGAAAGTCACTTAACCTTCCTTGGTCTCAGTTTGGAAGATAATTACAGTACCTATGATATAAAGTTAGTACCTATAATCTGGATTGTTACAATGATGAGTAAATATATTGAGAGCGAAACCAGTGTCAAAAAAATTCTGACATTGCCCCCTGTATTAGCATGTTCTGGAACTGCTATAAAGAAACACCTGGCCTGTAATCCTAGCACTTTGGGAGGCTGAGGTGGGTGGATCACCTGAGGTCAAGAGTTTGAGACAGGCCTGGCCAACATGGTGAAACTTCCATCTTTACTAAAAAAAAAAAAAAAAGTATCTGGGCATGGTGCCACACAACTGTAATCCCAGTTACTTGGGAGGCTGAAGTAGGAGAATCGTTTGAACCTGGGAGGCGGGGGCTACAGTGAGCCAAGATGGCACCACTGCACTCCAGCCGGGGTGACAGAGCGAGACTCCATCAAAAAACAAACAAACAAAAAAAAGACAAGACAAGTCCTGAGACTGGGTAGTTTATAAAGACAAGAGATTTAATTGGTTCATGGTTCTGTGTTCTGTACAGAAAGCATGGCAGCAACTGCTTGGCTTTCTTCATAGTGGAAGGCAAAGGGGAAGCTGCCATTTCCCATGACTGAAGCAGGAGGATGTGGATAGGGGAGGGAAAGTGCTACACACTTTTAAATAACCAATTCTCATGAGAACTCGTTCAGTATCATGAGAACAGCACCCAGGGTGATTGTTTTAAACCATTAGAAACCACCCCTGTGATCCAGTCACCTCCAACTAGGCCTCACTTCCAACACTGAGGATTACACTTGAACATGAGATTTAGGTGGGACACAGATCCAAACTATATCACCTCCCTTATATCTTGACCCACATAAAACCTGACATATTTTGTGAAGCTTTTCCACATAAAACTAACATATTTTATGAAGCTTTTCCTGCTCCCTTGAGCCAGAAAAAAAAAAGTCTTTCTCTCTTACATGTTTCCTCTACTGTGTTATAGTTACCATAAAGTTTTTTTTATTTATTTAACTGTCATTCACACTAGCTAACATAGTACCATGACATATAGTAAATATTTGATATGTATGTATTGACTTGAATAGTTGGAATAGAATCAGAGGGTACAATGTAGAAGCCAAAAAATAATAATAAGATTTATCTTATGTTTTGGTCAGTGACAAAGAAAATGCGTGTTTTGATTCTTTAACTTCTCCCAAGGTGTAGATGATGAAAACTCATCTTAGATAATGGTGACTGTCATGAAGTAATGGGCATCACGGGGTGGAAGTGAGATAGTACTGCATGGGAACTGTACTAGATAGATCAGAACATCTGTGTTCCAGCCATGACTCTGCTCATGCCCCTGATCTCATTAGCTGAGATCTTCAAAGAAGTCACTTAATCTTTTACCAAGTAAAAAGAACTCACAAAATAAATGAACCTAATGTATTTAAATATTTGGGTTTCTCCTTTCCACCTAATCATAGGGTACTGATTGGTAAACTCAGAATTATGGTGTTATGTAAGTGGTTAAGAAATGTGGGCTTTGTAACCATTTATTGATTTACTCAAGAAATTCAGCATATACAAAACTGCTTTCAAATTTAGGCTGTGGCATTTACTAGCAATTTACTTTCAGCAAGTAACTTAACCTTTCTATGACTCAGTTTCTTCATTGGTAAAAACATGCCTCATGGAGTTGTGCTCAGGAAAATGTATGTAAAATATATAGCCTAGTACAGAATGCATGCTTAAAAATGGGTGATGGTAATGGGAATTATTGCTGTTGTATTTGTGTAGTTGTCTTTTTGTTACTATTATACCATGCGTCAGAAGTCAAAATTTTCCTAACTTATTTGTTTCAGTTTTATATCACCTAGTCAATTCACTTGTTTGGTAGCGTATATCCTGAGTGTTTAGTGTAGACACAACATAAATGTCTCCCATGATGACTGTCTTAGTCAGTTTGGGCTGCTATAACAAATTACCATAGAGTGGTGGCTTACAAACAACACATATTTATTTCTTACAGTCCTAGAGGCTGGGAAGTCTATGATCAGAGTTCCAAAAGATGTGACATCTGGTGAGAGCTCACTCTTTAGTTCACAGATGCTACCTTCTTGCTGAGTTCTCACTTGGTGGAAGAGGCCAATGAACTCTCTGTGGCCTCTCTGATAGGGTCACTAATCCCATTCATGAGGACTCTGCGTTTGTGATCTAACCAAAGGCCCCACCTCTTAGTACTATTATTGCACTGGGGATTAGATTGCAACATAAGAATTTGGGGGATGGAGGACAAATATTCAGACTACAGCAATGAGGTAAGTAAAGGCTCAGGTAACAATGTACATACCCAGCAACTGAGTCTCTGAACCTAATAAATATCTAATAACATGAAGTGAGTGATAGATGAAAAATAAGTGAAAGGTTTAAAATGTAGTCTCTATTAATTCTTACATTCTTAAATTCAAAGGCAAGTTGACCAGTTGCTTCCATAAGCTTCAAGTTAACCGCTTATGCTGTAGTAATTTGCCCAAACTTCACTAGCACTTTCATGTCTCCATGATACTTCTAAATCAGCCTACCCTCCTCTTCAATCAAGAATTTCTCAAGTCTTAGCATGGGCTTATAAAAACATTGAAGCATAGAACTCCATTCAGACAAGTTAAATAAAAAGCCACCTGGGAATTCTTAGAAACATAGTTTAGGTGGTAATGTTTGGTTCAATAATCAACTCCTGTAATTTATCACTGGTAGATAATTTGTGAAAATTACATACAGCGGGATAATCTTGTTTTATATTTTTCTTTTGAGAAATTAGATAAGTTATTTGTATTCTTTTTAATCATTTAAAGTAATTACAAATTAAATGAAAAGATTCATGAGGACATATGTAATCTTCAAACAACCATATTTAAGAGCAACTATTTTATCAGGGAATATTTTTTATACTACTGAATATTGTTAGCTTCAAAATGCTACCATGAAAGGAAATGCTCTTCTTTTCTTGTATTCCAAATACAGCAAAGATAAAGATTTGTAGTGACTGTGCCAATTATAACAGAATACTACAAATATATGCATAATTTGAAAACATATTGGAGCTAGCAAGATAATTTCCAGAATAAATGTATGGTAGTCCACTTCTCTGAGCATTGCTAAAATGCTTTACAGAGATAGAGTATTATTTTCTTCTTTGATATTGCCTCTCCCTAGAAAAACTCACAAACTAATATTAAACAGTTATGAAAATTCCAACTCAAATATAGGAAGTCATGTTTTACATTAGACTAGGAACATAACCACTTCTCTTTTCTCTCTACAGGAATTTAGGCACTTAGCTTCTATTGTATTTGTGTTAATGAGAGTTTGCATGTAAATTTCCTCAATTGAAACAGGATTATGCCCTTTGCACATTGATAGTGACAGTTTGTCAGTGTGGACGATGTAATGCTATTTTCTTTCTTTAACCCATGAGGGGTGAATGTGTCTCTTTGCGGAAGACCTTATGCTCTGTTGGTTTGTGGAACCTCTCCATCTAATAGTTTCTCTGTCTCTTAAGTGGAAATCTGTCTCAGGAAATTAAGGGGAGAGAGGAGAGTAGACAGTCATGGATGATAAGCTATTGGGAAGCACAGTAAATAATGGAGTGAAATGCAGCTCGAAAGAGAGGGATCATTTAAGGCTATTAGATGACAAATCCACTTCAATGCAGTTATTATACCTGTAAATATAGAAAAATGATAATGTTGACAACTCTTCATCACACAATCTGTGTCATTAATAAATGATGAAGGATAGAAAGAGTAAAAGAAATAAAGCCAACATTCTGTGCATAACAATATCACAGAAGCACTTGGAACAACTAGCTAAGCTAAAAACAAAGGCATAACTCAGCACCACTAATGAGGGATGACTGAGATGAAAACACAAAGTTCAAAAGCATGTGTTTGTAAAATAGCATAAGTAATATAGGTTTCATTATTTAAAATAAATACACAATTTTGCCTTACATATCAGAAAATAATTAATATGTAATAATTGCCTATGTAATTTTGTTTAATATTGGTTTTCAGGGAAAAGATAGCTGTCTGCATTCATGTAGGGCAAATGAAACTATTTATAGAGTGGTTGCCCACTTCATATTCCTTAAATGCCAAACATATTAAAAATCTCCAGAGGGTATTTGCATCTCCTCCTGGAAAATCATACACAATTACTGTATCTCTGAGTGTCCTCTAAGGTGGGGCAACAACAAGAGTTATAAGTCCAACTTAAGTAAGAACAAAGATCTAAAAGAAGTTTGGAGAGCATTATGTCCCTGTGATTTGGAGACCTGTACACATTACCCTGGGTTCATGGAGCTCTCAAAGGCTAAACATTTCAAAGAATAGATTGGGTTGACTTTTCCAAGAGCTGTGTAATTATAATGGGTAGTAGAGGTTGCTGGTGGTCGGTCTCCCATTACACATTCTCTCCTTTTCCCTTAGTGTTAGAACTCCTGATTCTAGCTGGGCACATGACTGCTAAATAAAGATTAGAAATTCTTTTAAAGCTAGTAAGTAGGCATGTAACTAAGTTCCAGCAATGTAATGTAACTAGAAGTGGCTGATTTCTAGGAAGTTCCTTAAAGGAAGGGGACATTCACCTCTTTATTCCTTCTTCTTGCCGGCTCAGTGCATATGTAAAGACTGAAATTCCCAAGAGTGGCCGAGTGGCAAGATGGGAACTTCCTGGAGCTACCCTAAAGACTCTAGCCTGAGTATCTCTGGATCGTAGGTATTTAAGAAAAACAAACTTCTCTCTGGTTTATCACTATTATTTTGAGTTTTCTGTTACTTATAGAAAAGCCTAATTTTATATGCTATGCAGTTCTAAAAAGTAGAAAAGTAAACCACTATCTCTTGATCTAGAGGTTGCTCCAAAAAGTGAATTGCTAACCCTGACTAATGCCTAATTGATTGCCTTCAACTCATACAATCTTTTCAAGTTACACACAGTAGAAATGGAATCATTGGTGACAGATCGATTATCAAATAGAAGACTAAGGCTGGAATTTGCTGTTATAATAATAGACCTACCGATCTTGGTAAATCAAATTTGTGCATAGTTGGAGGAAGAAAATGTCAGAAGCTATATCTGAAGACACCTTAGAACCCTATCAGGCCAGACACCTATAAATATTGTTTTTGAATACATTGGGTCTCCTACCATCAATTAGGAGGCTGGCCCTCTTGGCCTGAAGTGACCCTGGGTACTGGGATTGAAACTCTTCAACAAAGACAGAGAAAACAAGTGCTACTGCCATTTTCCAAGGAAAGTATCACTTTATTCTTTCCCTACTGGCAGAGGACTGTAACAATTGTTTCTCTGGAAATAAGAAATTGGATAACTAGACCAATGGTATTCTCCAATCCATCTTACCAGAGCAGAGCTCTTAAATTCACGTCTGCTAATTACTAGCCTGGTATTTTTTGTCCTAAACCAGAGACAGACAAACTAAAGCCCTTGGACCAAATACTGTTTTTGTAAATAAACTTTTACTGAAATGTAGCCACAGCCATGCCCTTTATAAAAAATGTTTGCTTTTATAAAAAAGGTTTGCTGCTCTATCCCTCTCTATACTATACTATTTTAGGTAAGAAATGTTAAGATTCTTAAAACTTCATTTTAAACTTTCAAGTCCCTTCTACTTCAAGATAACTCCCCAGATCTGTCTATTCTAGGGTGAGAGTGCATGCTTTACTAGGGCATAGTTGAACTTTCTTATTAAATCCAATTAGTGAGTTTTTCTGCATCAACCCCAAACAAGCAAGACTTTCCTGAAAGTGCAATATAAAGGCCTGATATGGTTTGGCTGTGTCCTTACCCAAATTTCATCTTGAATTATAGTTCCCCAAATCCCCATATGTTGTATTTTTTTTCTCTGAATTGTGTGCCATCTTCCTTTTACCATCTATTTCCAGTAATTAAATTTTCTTATCATTCCTTTTATTTCTGCATGCCTTTTACATTCTTAAAAGCCTGAGCATTTTTTTTTTTTTTCCTTAATGTGGTCTCAACAACTGTATTCCCATACTCTCTTATAGAACCACATTTGATAATATGGGATCTATTTGTGATTAGTATTCTAAAAGCTAGAATGAAAAGGTAAGTCACAAGATTAGATATATTCAGAAATACTCATTAGGTCATACAGTACTTACATTTTAGTGCTTCTTGTGGTTGCAATTGCACATCTTCCTTACAATTTCACTTGTTTGTCTTTACCTGAGTGGCACATAATGTTTTTTGCATGTCTTCTTCAGTTGGGTACCAGCTGCATTGTCCCAGTGGCTTTCAAAAGGAGACTAATGGACCTAATCCACAAATACTGACTAGAAGCCAGAGTAAAGACAAGAGGCTCTGTTTATTGGCCATTAGTCATCAATAAATGATGGCAGTGTTAAACAATAAACACAGAGCTCTGAGAATATCATTAACATTACTTACAAAATAAATGTTTCTGTGATATATTGGGTTTTGGTAGTCAAATTCCCAGAGGGCTCTAGGACTGGGCTTGTCATCTGCTGCATTTTAAACTGAAATGTCTTTTTCAAAAGCTCTTTCTGGTTCTTTGCTTTGATGGACTTATAAGAAGACTGGGATTTCCTCAAAGAGTAAGATCTTCCTTTCCTCTGGATGTGTGTCATGTGTCATTGGGTTAACTTGAAGAAGACCTGGGAATATCTGGCAAATATTTTGATCTTTTCACAACTTGGGTCTCTATACATGTATAAGTTTGTCAAAACCCATCAACTATCTGACCCAAGAAAGCAAAGTATAAATCTTGAGACCTTAACAATAACCCCAAAACAAGATCAATCTGTTTTTGCGTTGCTTTCTAAAAGAACATAGAGAAAAGCAATTAGAAAGTACTTTGTATCTGTTTCCCTCTCTATTTTTCTTAAAATAATATGCCTCCTCACTTAGTACCATATTGCAAACAGCTGGAGTCTATCACATGTTATTCCTACTTATAGAATATCCTAAAAGCAATAAAGAGAGAAAGAATAAACATGTTTTAAATGATTCAATTTTCATGCTTTATGACTTTCTCTTGATCACTTTAGTCATCTACCTAAAGATTTATTTTGAAGGCTAAGTGTGATTACAGATGAATGCACTTCTAAAACCAATATGAAATACCTTCCTTAAAACACTTAAGAATGCAAGAGACAGTGAAAACATGGAGGCTTTAAACTCCATATCTACCATTTGAGTACATTACCTAACCACAGTTAAAGATTCCTTTCTTTGTTGATAGAATAGAATAGCCAAGAGCAGGGGTGGCAAACCTGGAAAATGCGAATTCTCAAAAATCATAGGGAAGACATGATATTGTTGTTACTTTGAAGAAGTGCATAAAAATCTCATGCTATCTCATTGAGAGGCAAGTGACCCTTCTCTTCACTGGTAAAACATGTCATGGTTAATAATACCTGCTTCATAAGACGGTTGTGAAGGTTAAATATAGATAAATCACCTAGAGGTAGAGTTAGTGGTAATAAATGTTCCTTCTTCTGTTCCCCCTGCATTTTGTCCTCCTTCCTGTACTCAAAGAGAAGAAAAGTCAACAGTAATCCTAAACATCACTATTTGTGGAACAGACTTAGGAACAGAATAGGATGAAAGTCTCCTACATTTTATTAATGATAAACACAAAATGGTGGCAAGATATCTAATGTCTTTCCTGAATCTTTGCACAAAAACATGACATACTTCTCATTCTATAGAAACACCAAAATGTGAACAACCTCTCTGAAGTTACCAAAGAATAGATCCAAAAAGAATATCAAAGTCTCCAAACTTGAAGTTTAAAATTCTAAAAACAAGCATATTATATCTGAGATATTACTTGGTAGGTTTGTTTGTATATCATCAACCAGTGGTGAAATTACTAATGTTCTTTGTAGGTTTATTATTCATCTGTGAATGTTTTAGTAGATAACCAGTTGTATGTTTATATCATTATATGTTTATATATTTATTAGACACCCCATTATATGTTTATGTGTTAACTCAAAAAGAGGGCCTAAGGAGAACTCCACAGTAGAGAACAAAGAGTGAGGTTAA
The DNA here is from genome assembly GCF_002776525.5 of Piliocolobus tephrosceles. Taxonomy (NCBI): domain Eukaryota; kingdom Metazoa; phylum Chordata; class Mammalia; order Primates; family Cercopithecidae; genus Piliocolobus; species Piliocolobus tephrosceles. The sequence goes on along the minus strand of NC_045436.1, from coordinate 43,366,200 downwards.
AAGTGGGCAAGTACACATGTAGTTGCCATGACTGTGATTATTTGAGAAGCTACTTTGTTTCAGAAGTTTTAGGCATCAGTCTCTACCTTCCACTGAAATTCATATTTTTGCTTTGCTGAGTCTTTGTGGCTTTATTCTGTTACTCCAGAGCCAAGTCTCACTTGCGTAGTTGTCTGGGAAATCTACCAGGGCTAAACTCCCCAAGACTCATTTTCTTCCTAGTTCTTCCTATTGCATTTGCTGGCTTGGTCCTCCATCAACTCATAGAGGCTTCACTGATCATTCCCCTCTGCACCCAGGATGCTAAATTAGTGTGTGATCTCTGGTAGACCTAGGCCCTATTTTGCTTGATAGGGTCTAAAACACATCAGTGCTCTGTGACAATTTTAGAACATCTCTCAATATACTGTAAGCGGGTAACATATGGTGTTTGCATACACATAGCTCCAAACAGGATCCAGGAGCATGGCTTTATTCCCAGACCATGACCACGTGAGGGATGAGGGTTCTGCTCCTGTCTCCAGGTTGGAGGTTTCCCAGAGAATCACTTTGATCTAGTTTCACATTCACCCCATGGGATGGCTCTAATTGCCCTCTAAGGGACTACAGTCAATCACAGGAGCAGGCTCGGATCCTGTTGTAGTTCAGGATCCTCCAGATGTCCCTATCTTAGCTTTCTTCAGATAGACTGGAAAGCCCTTGGAGGGTCAAAGACTGAACCAGCCTTCCAGATTTCCCTGGATCACAAACAGCACAAGCCCTGGCCGTTGTCTTTAGATGCTTTTAAGTATCAGAGCAGGATGGGTGAATGGAACTATGCAGCAATCCACACTAACATTTAGCCGTATTTGCAATAAGGACCCAGATATGCCATCAGCCTGCTGCTACCTGGCAAAGTGCACTTCAATTTCAAGCTGATGTGTTTACTTTCCAGGTTTGAAATTGTTGTCAGCAATTTTTATTTTAAATAGAAGTTGCAGTCACTGGCCTTTTAGAATACTTCATATTTACAAAGGTTCATTTTACAAGAACATCCTAAAGTGCTACATGAATATCATTTCATTTATCCTCATCACATCTCTGTGAGGGAAAGTAACCCATATTGCCCTCCCCATCATCACCAGACCTTGTGTTCAAATGAAAACACACACACAAAGCCCCAACACAGAGGGTTTCTAGAGGACCAGAACAGAACTGATACTGAGCCCAATAATTGTGTGTTGTATATGAAGGTTTGGGTGCTGACAAAGGACTTGGGGGAAATAGTTCTATCACACCAAGAGAATAACACTTTCTTAAGGGCAGAAGAATGGGGATATGGGAAGAGAACCTAAATCAGCCCATTGTATTGAAGACCCTTGTTCTCTGCCTTCTTTCTCCTGTTATCAGTTATTACCATCACTCAGAAAGGAGGTGGAAGGGAGGCATGGAGCAAACTGATGAACCCATAAATTGTTGAGCCTGTTACTTGTTTTTGAAATATTCACCTGTGTTCTAGATCAGAAACCAACTGATTTTTATTCCATAACACTTTCAAATGATTAGGATAATCCATTAAGCGTAGCCTAAGAACCTTTATTTCCTAAGATTAAATCAATTTGATTCAACTATTTGTTTAGTAGAAGCTTTGATGGTAATAATAATGGCAAAAGGAATTGAGGAGTGATGGTGATGAGAGAAATATATCTTTTTCTCTCATCAAGAGGTAAGGAAGTGAGTGTTTATTGAGTAAGTATGGTGTACCAAGAGCTTTTCTAGATGACTGTCTTTTAAATCTCAGAGGAGAATGGGCAAATTAACTATGCAGCGATCCATGCTAACATTTAGCCTTATTTGCAATAAAGACCCAGACATGCTGTCAGCCTGTTGCTACCTGGCAAAGTGCACTTCAATTTCAAGCTGATGTGTTTACTTTTCAGGGTTGAAATTGTCAGCAATCTGTGACAATTCATTTAACACTGAATTTTGGGAATTATGGTTCTTATGTCAGAGGCATTTGAACCACAGTGACTCCATCTTGAATAGTGGATCGGTAAAATGAGGCTGAGACCTGCTGGGCTGCATTCCTAGGAGGTTAGGCATTCTTTGCCACAGGATGAGACAGGAGGTTGGTAGGACTGGTATCATAAGACACAGGTCATAAAGACCCTGCTGATAAAACAGGATATGGTAAAGAAGCTGACCAAACCTACTAAAACCAACATGGTGATGAAAGTGACCTCTGATAGTTCTCACTGATCATTATATGCTGATTATAATTCATTATAATTATATGTTTATATATATTATGTACTATATTATGTTTATAATTCATTAGCATGCTAAAAGACACTCCCATTACACCATGACAATGCCATGGCAACATCTAGAAGTTACCCTGTATAGTCTAAAAAAGGGAGGAATCCTAAATTCTGGGAATTGCCCACCTCTTTCCCTCATGAATAATCCACCCCTTGTTTAGCATGTGATCAAGAAATAACCATAAAATTAGCCAATCAGCAGCCCTCGGGGCTGCTGTCTTTATGGAGTAGCTGTTCTTTTGTTTCTTCTCTAATAAACTTGCTTTCTTTTTACTCTGTGGACTCGCCCTGAATTCTTTCTTGTGTGAGATCTCTTGGGGTCTGGGTAGGGACCCCCTTCTAGTAACACGTATGCTCCTTTTCAAGAAACCAACACTCAGAAAAAATAAACAACTTATAAGGTCACACAGCTAGTAAACTCCAGAGTCTAGACTCTACCCAGATCTTTCTAATTCTTAAACTCCAGTTAAGAGTTGCTTTGGGGTTGTTCTCATATGCTAATGTGAAGCTACTGAAGAACACATTCTCTTACCAAGAAGCAATTGTTACAACTGGATAGGAGGAAGGAGTTCTGGTGTTCTGTACACTGCAGGGCGAATAGGGTTAACTATAATTTATTGTGTATTTTTTAAAAGCTAGAAGAGAGGATTTTTATGTTCACAGCACAAAGAAATGATGTTTGTGGGGATAGTATACTAATTACCCTGATTTGATAATTACATGCTATATACAAATACCAAATATCACTCTGTATCTCATAAATATGTACAAGTATTACATGTCAACTAAAAATAAAAGGAGAAAGAAGTCAACTGTTTTTGTTCCCAAACCAGTTTGTATCTTTTGCCCTTGTTATTTGGATAACATTATTTGGTTAAATGTTGAGCACACTAATGAAATATAAATATAGAAGCCGGGTACAGTGGCTCATGCCTGTAATCCCAACACTTTGGGAGGCCAAGGCAAGAGGATCGCTTGATCTCAGGTGTTTGAGACCAGCGTGGGCAACACGGTGAACACGTCTCTACAAAAAATATAAAGATTATCCAGGCATGGTGGTGTGTGCCTGTAGTCCCAGCTACTCAGGGAGCTGAGGTGGGAGGATGACTTGACCCCAGGAGGTCAGGCTGCTGTCAGTTGTGATCATGCCTCTGCACTCCAACCTGGGTGACAGAGCAAGACCCTGTCTCAAAAAAAAAGGAAAGAAAGAAGTATAAATACAGAAGTTTGTTGTTTCTATGAAGACTAGAGTGCTTAAAAATTGTTTTCATATATATGTGGATTATATACCTGCAAAATATTAGAGTAAATTTATAAAAATCTAGGATTCTACATTCAGATTGCTTCAACATTCTTCTGGCATCTTAAAGAAATGGAAACTGGAAATTGGTCAGGCATGTGGCTCTGGTTCTTTAAAAAAGATGATGCAAAAATCAAAGAAGAGGCAAGGTATATATACACACACACACACACACTGATTTGATCATTACTTTCTGTATACGTATACCAAATGTCACTCTGTATCTCATAAATATGTACACCTATATATATACACACATAATATATAGGTGTATATACATATGTGTACATAAATATATATGTATATAATATATAGGTGTATATACATATGTGTACATATGTATATACATTTACTCAGGGTCAGCATTGGGTTAAACCAAGTTTTATAATATTTATGTACACATATGTATATACACCTATATATTATATATATAAAGTGTATACCAACTTACACTTTTAAACCTTTTAAAAAGGTAGCTTACATATTTCCCTGCTTTAATTGCCTTTTCCAATTAACTAGCCAGCTGTAGATTTTTAAAGCTTTTGATAAGAAGATGACATCTCCTATAAAGCTTTTATTCTCTGGTCTGGGAATCCTATCTGCTTATTAATTTTATATATTTCTACAATCAGAGAGAAATTTACACGTAAGTCTTAACTCTTCTTTTGAGGAAAGAGAAGAATTGAAGACGATAGGAAGGGAAAATATCCAAGGGTGGGTTCTCAAACAGAACTGAGATGAATATAAAAATTGAATAACAAATAAATGGTTCAACTAATAGTTAAATTCTCATTAATGTTAAATTAGAAGCCCATTCTATGTAAAATTATCTGTTTCTGTTATTTTTGTTTGCCTTCATTTCCCAGTGAAAGCTTATTTTAAGAAAGGCCAACTTTCCTCACTAAACATTCTCAGTAATCACGTTGCTTTTCCAGTCACCCAAAGTCACAAACCAGAGCGTTGTCCAAGGCTCCTCCTCCTTTCAACCTCCAAATCCATTGAACTCCATCTCCCAACTGTTTTCGTATCTGTCCCTTTATCTTACTGCGTAGGAGGGATCAAACACAAGGGCAAGCATTTACCAAGTACATGTATCAAAGTCAATCTCTACTTTCCTGCATCTCTGCTCCTTGAACCACACATTTTATTTTATAGGATCCTGATGGAGTCAAAAAGATAACTTCTCTCACTTCCTGTCATATTTGCTGTATGATAATGAGATATTCTCAGAATTAAAAGGATTTCCTGATCCATGTTGCTGAAATTAATTTGCTGTTCTACCTGCTGCTACTGACATCAGTAGCACAACACAACTGTTACGTACGCTCTCCATAGGTCTCCTGTATTAACTGTCCACCACTACCACCATCCCTTCCAGGAGCAAATCTTCAGCTCGGTTCCTGTGTTAATCTAGAATCCAAATCTCAGTTTATAACTGCTGCACTCAAAAGCAGTCAATATTCTCTTGACCTATCAGACCGAATCCAAGCTCCTTGGAATTAAAATATCAGGTCCTCTGCAATCTGGATCTCTCCTTGTTTTTATAGATGTGGCTCATCTTCTCTTTAAACAATAGCTTTGCTCCTCTAGACAATTTCTACTCATTCTTTAGGTCTCCTATTCGTTGTCTTCTCCTCTAGGAAGTCCCACCGATACCCCAGGACAGTGGGGGAGGCGCCCTTCCTTCTGTGTCTCCAACCCTAACATCCACCTAGTGAATGCCCTGGACAAAGATGCCAAGAAGAATTTGCCAACACTGCAATAGACAGAGACGATCAAAGGCTGCTGTGCCCTTGGGGGCCCAGCTGTGCCAAATCAGTGACTAAGACAACTGTGGAGTCTAAGGAGAGCTCTTGGAATGTGAAATAGGAAAAAGCCCTGTTGTGGAATCAGTTGTCCCTGCCTGAGCTATCCTTTATAGGAGGTTATGCCATGAACACCAAGCATCGGTTTTAATCTTATGCTATTGTGTCGAAGTCTCCTCCTCATGTACATTGAATAACATCTTATGTCTTCTATTTATATTAATTTACACAGTTAAATTATCAAGGGAAAACACCAAAAGAATCATACTTTTCCAAGTTTGAGCTTGACTTTTGGCTTTCTTTAAGAACTATAAATTTGAGGTGGCAATGCATTAAATTCTTGAGTTATTCTTACACCACTTTTAAGATTAATGTAGTCTTAAAATTGGTTTTTCTTAGATTGTGCATTCATTTCATTAAGGTGAAGCATATTTGGAAATTAGCACTAAATTAAATTTTTCCCATTCTAAAACAACTTACATATATATATCAGATGTTAGTAGATTTCATTTTTATATTCTTAAAATTGCACCAAGTAAAAATTATATTTTGTATAGAATATATGTAGTACTTGACAGTTATAAAAACCTGCATGAATTTATTTGCTTCTCACAATCCAATAGTACAGACAGATAGATATTATTATCCCCATTTTAGTGATGAGGAAATGCAGGGTGGTTTGAAGACTCTGGCCACATTTACCTAGGGTTAGCATTGGGTTAAAAAACAAACCAACCAATAAACCAAGTTTTCTAATTCCTTGTAAGGACTTGTGCCTACGCAGTTGTAGAGAATTCTTTTTCTCCTGAGAGGAGAATGTATAGGATGTAATATTTTAGCTTGGTAAAACCATTTTTCAAGTGTTAAAATTTATTGATGCAACCAACAAATAGGAAAAAATTTCTGAATTAATTCTGCTTTGATTTCTTTATCATTACCTTAAATAAGGACAATGATTTTATTAGTCATTTCTATCATTCATTTGTAATGTCTGTTTTACCTCTGTAGCTAAGACTACTCAAGTCAGCAATTAAATAATTACAAATGTGAAATGTAAAGAATTTGCCTGGTTTTTATCATTCTGACAGGAGCATATTTACATTTTTAAGTTTCATAGAAGGAAATTTACAGTGTACTTTTGTTATTACTTTTCTGACAACCAGTGAAAACTATGTGGAAAAAATATTGTAATGACTGAAAAGCAAGCTCCAAGGACACAAGAACTTTGTCTCTTTCTTCACTGGCACATTCTGAAGGCCTAGAACAGGCCTGAAATATAGTTGGTACTTAATGCATATTTGTTGAATGAATAAATGAAATAATAAATGAAACAAACGAGGAAGCTGAGGCTTATGACTCTATTAGTAAGGGTTCTCCAGAGAAACGGAACGAGCTGGAAACATGTAGGTGCATGAGAGGAGATTTATTATAAGAATTGGCTCATGTGATTAGGGAGCCTGAAAAGTCCCACATTTGGCTATCTGCAAGCTGAAAAACCAGGAAAGCTGGTGGTGTAATTTAATCCAGTCTGAGTTTGAAGGCCTGAGAATCATGTCCAAGGATAGGAGAAGATGGATGTCTTCTCAAGAAAAGAGGGTGAATTCCCTCTTCCTCTACCTTTTTATTCTATTCAGACCCTTCACTGCTTGGATGATGCTTGCCACCTTGACTCTTCTTCATTCAGTCTATGGATTCAAATGCTAATCTCTTCCAGAAACATCCTCACAGATATATCCAGAAAATCTTGTTTACCAGCGATCTGGGTATCCCTTAACCCAGCCAAGTCAACCATCTCAATGACCTTATGTTATTTGAGAAGTAAAAATAATTCTTTTATTCAACAAATTATTTACTGAGTGCCTCAGAAGTTCTAGACAGATTCTGAGGCTCTAGTATAGGACTACCAGGCATCTGGTACTACCCTGGGGTAAGGTATTCCAGTTTAGACTGGGTGACTGCGGAAGGCCTCTTTGAGGTGCCACCATTTGAAATCTGAATGAAATGAGGGCACCAGCCATGCGAAGATAATATTACCTACCTATTGTTGAAACATTAAATTAGATGATGCATAGAAAGCACTTACCTCATACCTCATACATCCTCAATGATCAGCAAATGGTAGATATTATTGGTATTTCTATAGATGGCAACCAATATATTAATTTCCCCATATTCAAAACTGAGGCAGATCTACTGTCTGAGGCAGATCTACTGTGTTGTGATACATACAGATGTTTAGATGGCCAAAATGAAAAATCAGTTGTATCCTAATCTATTCTTTATTGGACATGTTGGAAATCTTGGGATTGCATGCTTTGAGTCCTTGAAAGAAGCAGGAGATGTCAATTCCTGCCCCAGGAGGAACGGGTTCTGCTGCACTTTCTGACTTGTTCTATCAAAGCCCCACATTTCAAAGCCTGAATGTCCAATTGGGATAGATATTCTAGGTGGGTTTAAGGGCCCTTGAACAGGATTAGGGTTTGCAAATTGTCCACTTTTTTTGTACTTGGGCCATTATATATCAGCATGTCAAATGCTTTCTGTAATTTTTTAAAACTGCCAAACTTAAAAATATTTTCCTAACTCATCTGGAATATATATTATATTTGAAAACATAGCTTGCTTTTTGACCTTTCATAAATTTGTTTATATATTCTGTATTTTATAGATTTGTAAAGTTTTTTCTTAAATGTTTGTAACATTAAAACATTGTTTAATTGATTCTTTAATTTTTAAAATCTCATTATACAATAAAATATGCTGTTGTAAAGTAATCAACCCAAACAAAAAATATATATAAGTAAGAAACTAAAAATCACCCAAGATAACCACTATTGTTGGTAACTATCCTTTAATACATTTCTTTGGACATACATGTGAATACTTAGATATACAATGTTGAATACATGGGGTAATGTTTTACGTGTATTTCATTAAGAATACTTTTTAACTATTTTGTTAAATTGTTTGTCCCTTTCCTCTCCCTCTCTTACCTATCCCTCCTCACCACAACTATAAAATAAATTAGAAAACTGTTTTGGTCACTTGAACACCTAGTGGAAAAACCCCTCCAAATCAACTAATAAAGATATAACACATTCTCTTTATTGGATACATAACATTAGCTGAATCATAGTTTGCTTATCTATATACTGAGTGAGGAGCATTCTTGCTGTGTCTCGTTTTTGTCACTATGAACAAAGCTATGGCAAACATCCTTGCACACGTACCCTTAAGTGCTGATAATTTTATCTTTATGGGATTGCCAGGGGAAAGTCTGTGTGTCCTTGTAATCTTAATTGATATGGCCAGAATTGCATCCTCAAAAGAGATAAATAGTTCACATATCTCTTTTGCGTGTTATCCAATACTTATTTTTAGTGTTTACACATATATACATAATTAGGGCAACTACAACAAACTTAGTCATTACTCAAGTTTTACCTAGCTCATTGATCTTGTCATCTGTTTTTTAAAAGTGAGTGAAACAGGGCTTTAATAACCATGTTTTCAAAGCTATGCCAGGCAGCCAAATAGAACTACCATCAATAGCTCCTGAGAGCCACAGTAAGAAGTTACTCACTTAGTTCCACCAGTTCTTAAAGTTAAGAATGTTCTCTGCATTCCATTTAGCAGAGAAAAATGGCTCAATTTTGCCAGCATTGCTTTCTGATTTTCACCACACTGCTGTGATATTTGCTTCCAGCACCTGAAAGCAGTATAAAAATGCATTTTAAATCATTGAATAGCATTTCTATGTTCTGATTTGCGTTACAAACTTTAAAAAAAGATTTAAAGCCATGAATCTCAGCTCCTTGGCAGCATTCTTATTTTTTAAATGCTGAAAAAAAAATCAAGAGCACCCATCAAAGAAATATAATGCCATTAACTCATTGTACTGATACGTGATGAATTATTTATAATCTAATTATTATAATTAGAGTTAACATACCAAACCCATTCAGGCTCAGGTTTCACAGCAATGTTTGGATTGATTTCTTGAAGTTCATAATAATTGGCATCTATTTGCACAGGTGGAAATTAGTGCCTCCTTGCTTATCTTCCCATATCCACCCAGTCCCTTACCCTTAGAGTCTATGCCAAGTTTTGAGCTGTGACGAGACTAGAGCAAAACATACTATTCAGTATTAACCACCCTATTTTCAGTCACTTCTTCAAATTAAAGAAAAGTTAAATTATTCTGTACTGTAACCACAGAAAGATTTTCTAAAGATTCATTAAATACTTTTAAAAGTTTGCTATTGTGATTATTAGATCCACATCATAAATAGCTATTCATCTCCATGTAAGTAGAAGAACAATCTTGGGGTATAAATGAAGCACAAACTTTGAAAAAAATCTTCTGTCCAGTAGCTGTGTATATGAGTGAGTGAGTCCCAAGTGAAACACCCAGCAATAATCACTGCATATGCATCAGTCCCTAGTGAGCTGTATATTAATGTCTGCCTGGAAATTTAATGGCACCTCTAGGCATAAACAAAGGTTTATTAAAATAAGAAGTAAAATATTCCTGAACACTGGCTTGCTTTTTGAATTTTCCTATTCTGCTTTTGGAAATTAAGAAAGCCTATATTGTGATGCTAAAAGACACTGATTGAATCAACACCTGGCATCATTTTATTTAGGTTCTATTTAACATAGCCCAAAGCAAATAATCTACTTATATTTGTATTCCAAGCTTTTCATTTCTAGGAGAAAAACTGTAGTGGTTATGAAGAGACTCCATTTCATCAGGTTCTTTTTCTCCATCTACCACTCACTTTTATATCTACCCTTATACCCACTGTCTTCCTACATAGCTCCCCACATGCTTCAGGAGGACAGAATCCATGGAAAGATTGGATTTTCATAAAAAATAATCAATGGAAGCAAGGTAATGTTATAGAGACTTTCATGAATCCATCTTGAACAAGCAGCTTTGAAGTTCTTGTGGTCTCCCTATAACAACTGTATCCGACATGGCATCTGGTGGATAACAGATGAGAATCATCATTTTTTCAAAGAAAATAATCTGGAGCTGCTGTCTATACCATTGGGCATTTCTTTATAACATTTCAGCAGGTAGAATACAATGATGTCTTGAGCAATCTTGACTTGAAAAAATGTGGTATGGTGTATCACTACACTCGTAGTTTAGGGTCTTCATCTTGAAAAAAAGCAAAACTGTACCTAATGTATTATCTGTTCCATCCCCTCTTAGAAATGACAACACAACTATTTTTGAAGGAACTAGAGCTCATTATTCTTAACTTCCTCCTAAGTATCTCTCTCTCTCTGTCTCTCTGTCTCTCTCTCTACCCATCTATTTAGTCAAAAGTTAAATCTATTTAATAAAGCAAGTAATTTGTGAATAAACATTTGTAACTAAGATCTTTTTGTGTGGGTTTTGCCTTAAATTATGAAAGGACTATTTGGCAGTAGTACTTTATCTGGTATATAATGCTCATTATATAACTGGTTGACTTTTCAGTAGGTGAAAGGGTAATTGGATGATGCAACTTGATATACTTTTTTTATAGTAGAAGTTTGTGGTGACTTGTATAACAAGTTTATTTTCCCTGCAGACATATTTACAGGTAACAATTTTAGCAAATCACTTTGAGATGCTTTCATGAAATAGTTTTAGCAGTTGTGACCAATTTAGTTACAGTTTTCTGACATAAGAGAATATATTTAAGGACCTCTGAGGAAGTCTTCCTTTGCTCCTATGAGTTACTTTTTTTTTTTTTTTTTTTTTTTTTTTTTTTTGTAACTTTTTTTGAGATGGAGTTTGCTCTGTCACCCAGGCTGGAGTGCAGTGGTGTGATCTCCGCTCACTGCAGCCTCTGTCTCCCGGGTTCAAGCAATTCTCCTGCTTCAGCCTCCTAAGGAGCTGGGACTACGGGCATGCACCACCATACCCAGCTAATTTTTGTATTTTTAGTAAAGATGGGTTTCACCATGTTGGCCAGGCTGGTCTCAAACTCCTGACCTCAGGTGATCCACCCGCTTCGGCCTCCCAAAGTGCTGGGATTACAGGCATGAGGCACTGCGTCTGGCCGGTAAGTTACTATTTTAATCTAAAACCTACTTGATATAACGTCTCCAAAAGCAAACACTATTTTCCTACATTTAAAAAAGGATATTTTCCCAATCTTCATGCAGATAACCTAGTTTAAAGTTATAATGATGGGCACAGGCTACTATGATGGGGAATAGTTGAGTGATTCATTTCTTTTCCAAAAGTGTATATTTATTCTTTTTATCTCTCAGCAATGCAGAACGTGGGCAAACAAGGTCACTTTATGAGCTCTGTCCACTGATTTTAGAAAAATAATTGCTTTACCAATAAGAAGAGTGACAGGAAGTTAAGAAATAAAGGATAGACTGCTCTCAAAAAGAAGAAAATTGCCTGAATGTGAGGATAGAGTTTAATTAGGGAAGCTCTGCAGTGCCCCATCTCATAAAACTCATTTTATTAAATTTATGTCCCATATTTTTGCCACACTATATTGCTTTCTGCACTTAAAATCTGGCCATGAGGATATGAAATTATTTTCCCACTCAGTCACTGGCTTCAGGGGACATAGTTCTGATTTCACCAGGGTCTTTGGTACTCTTGCCCTTCTGTACCTTATTCAGAAGTTTCAGCAAATTTGACCTCTGAGAAGATACAATTTCCTTTTAGCCTGATAGTTTGACTTTTCTGTTTGCATATTAGAACTCTGCTCACACGTAGAAAGTCTTACAGCTGAGCTCAGGAGCCAGAGCCAATATCAACTGAGTTTTGTTTCTGATATATTAATATTTCACAACTGGGCCAATTTCCTTATTCAGAACTTAGCAAACAAATCCTATTTTTCAGAGTCCATTTTGGAGTGACTTGCTTATAAAACTCTCTCTATGACCCAGTCTGAGTATTATCTGGTTAATTCTGTAAAATGTCTTTGTCTCCAACATTAAATCATACCATTGAGGGAAAAAGTCCACATATTCTGGAAGTCTTGATTATCTTGGAGGGCTGCCAAGGCTGGTAACATCTAAACATGTGCTCAATTCCCCTCCCTTTCATTTATAGTGACCCGATCTGACCAGAAAATTCTACTGTTGCATTTGGTCTTGAGAAGAAGTGGTATTTTCATTTATGTTTAAATTATGTTTCAAAAGTACATTCATTAACTAGCTGCTTAAAACCCATCTTCCAATGAAAACTGTTGAAAATCAGAGGCCGAATGCAAGCACAGCTATTTGGGGTCAGGCAAGTATTATGAAGCAGGGTAGAGTATACATGGTTTCTTAAAATTTCAGTGAAACAGAGATTACTGGGCAAGAAGAGCTCTGACCTTTATTCCCTATCAAATGCAATCCTCAAGAGTAAGTAGATATGAGAGTAAGCAGGTAGGAGGGTAAGCAGATAGGACTCACACTGCCTCTTTCTTTGGCCTGATGATGAGAGTCTTCCCTTGTCGGAATGGTCCAGGGCCTTTAGAGTGGCGGTCCCCAACCTTTTTGGCACCAGGAGCCAGTTTCATGGAAGACAATGTTTCCATGAGCGGGGAGATGGGATAGTTTGGGGATGAAACTGTTCCATTCAGATTGTCAAGCGCTAGATTCTCACAAGAAGCATGCAATCCAGATCCCTCGCATGTGCAGTTCACAACAGAGTTCATGCTCCTGCGAGAATCTAATGCCCCCACTGATCTGACAGGAGGCGGAGCTTGTGTGGCAATGTTCCTTCTGCTGTTGGCCCAGTTCCTAACAGGCCATAGATGGATACTGGTACATGCCCAGGGGTTGGGGGACCCCTGCTTTAGAGGACTCAGCCTTTGAAAGGACCACAGAGAGTGGCTCATGACTCCTTTACATAACTCGATAATGATTTGGAGGGGAGAACATAAAAAGGTAGGGTCATGGGGTGGGTTCTGATTCACTTTAGTACTTAATTAGGATGGAAATTGTAGCCCTGTGTAAACATCCAACGCAATTTACCTGTTGGGGACCACTGAGGGGCAATTGTTTCTCTATTCTTCTAAGGAAACATAGAAACAAGCACAGTTTTGAAATAAAGGAGCTTTAAGCAGAGGATTTTTAGACATGATTTGTTTTTTCCTTGAGGCCTATCTTTTCAAAAGCTGCACACATATTTTGCTCTGCCTTGTTTAGGAAAAATAAACGCTGATCACAGTTCATTTAATCCCATTTGCTTCGTCACTAGATGGTTGCATTGGGGGCCCGAAGCCTTATAAAGGATCTATAAAATACTGTGTACTAAATACTAAGATATAAAACTCACTATGAAAATTAGTAGACAATTTTATATTAGTCGTAACACAAAGAAAAGAGTGAAATATTCAAGAAAACACCTCAAATGCTAGAACTTGAAGAAAGTAGGTTTAATTTAATATGGATGAAGCATTGAAGACAAACTTGAGGAAATTGTGAAGCAGGCTACCGTGCATTTGTGGTTTGTCAAATCTAATTTTAAAATTTAAGAAAATGTCCTCCATATAAGAACTGTGTAGCACTACCACGATTCTTGGGCTTCCTGGCTGTGATGAGGACAAGGATAGCAAACTTATGACCTGCAGGCTCAAGCTCACTGGACAGGTGGATTGTTTAACTTTAAAAAATGTGAATAGCTTGGAGTAAGACGACACACTCCGCCACCCCCTGTGGCTTTGCACCCTGCTGCTTAATACATGCCTGGCCCACTTGGGCTCTGAAGGTGTTTATTTTCAGCCCCAGATTACATTACTTCCTTTGGGACTCAGAGATGCTAACAGAAGGAATGAAAGAGAGAGAAACAAGGAAGAATAAATGGAACCAGAATGAGAGAGAGAGAGAGAGAAGAAAGAGATTCTTTTGGCTAACGATGCAACAGTTGGAAGAATAGAGAAAGAAAAAAGATTTGTTTGGCAAATATTCATTAAGTTCCTATTATACACCAAGCACTATTTAAAACACTAGGGGGAAAAAATGAACAAAACAGATGAAGTTCTTACTTTCATGGAGCTTACATTCTAGTTGGGGAGAAATATAAAACAACAAATAGCTAGGTGCAGTGGCTCCTGCCTGTAATCCCAGCACTTTGGGAGGCCCAGGTGGGAGGATTGCTTGAGCCCCAGAATTCGAGACCAGCTTGGGCAACATGGCAAAACCCCGTCTCCACAAAAAACACAAAAATTATCCAGGTGTGGTGGCATGCGTCTGTAGTCCCAGCTACTGAAGGGGCTGAAGTGGGAGAATCGCTTGAGCCAGGGAGGCGGAGGTTGTAGTGAACTGAGATCGTGCCACTGCACTCCAGCCTGGGTGACAGAGTGAGACCCTCTCTCAAAAAACAAGCAAGCAAACAAATAAATATTGTTAATAGAGATAAGTTAAATGAAGAAAAAAAATTTTTAAATAGAGATATAAGTGATCGGGCAGAAAGGAAGATGTTAATCTGTAAAGTGGTCAGGGAAGAACTTGTTGACAAGGTTACATTTGAGCAGAGATGTGAAGAATGGCATTCCAGGCAGAGGAAACGTGAAGTGCAAAGATCCTGAAGCTAGACATGATTAGTGAGTTAGAGCACAAAGGAGGCCAGGCTGGGGGAGCAAGGCATGAGAAGGAAGCGGTAAGACATGTGGCAGTGACTAGGCAGTGGAGGGTGCAGCTCTAATAAGAACTTTAGAGTTCCACTCTGAGGAAGGTGAGAAGAGGGCTTTGAGTAGAGCTGTGGTATAATCTTGCAAGAAAATTCCAATTGCTCCGTTGAAAACACAAAAGCATACTTATCTGGCAGGGGAGATACCGTGTTCATGAAAGTGGTTTTCCAAGGACCAGGTTTATCCATTGCACTCTGGATGTGCTGATCCCCGTGATTTGCCCGTATGTGGGAAACTTGACTGCATAATTTGTGTAGTGAGGGATTGCGTTCACGCTTTCCCTTGGTCTTCACAGCCTAAGAACAGACATCCTCTGTGTAAAGAAATAAAAAATGAAAGAAAACATAGAAGCATGGGCAGAAGTCAGTAGAACAGTTAGGAGTCTCTTACAGTAGTTCAGATGAGAAGCAGTGGTGGCTCCAAGAGAGTCATAATGATGAGTGCTGCTGGGAAGTGGTCTGTGTTTTCTTTGAAAGTAGAACAAGTAGGACTTGTTGATGGATCAGATGTGGAGTGTAAGCAAAAAACAAAAGGGCGGTCAAGGTTCACTCTACTTTCATCTGTGTTTAAAAATGTCCACAACAAAAAGCAAGAAAACAGAGAGAGGGAGTCAAGGATGACTCAAGATCTTGGACTCAAGAAACTGAGAGAACGAAGTTGTCATTTACTGTTATGAGCAAAAACAGGGAAAGGAACATATGTGAGGCGTGGAACCGTGAGTTCAGTTTTGGGCATGTTAAATTTGAGATGCATGTCAGTCCTCCATATGGCAATACCAAGTAGGAAGTTGATTATATGAGTTTAGAATTCAAAGAAGAGGCCTGGGCTATAGATAGAAATTTGAAATTATCTGCATGTAGGTGGCATTTAAAGTCTGAAGATTAAGTGAGATCACCTGAAGAGTGATAAAGGTGAGATCTGAGGATTGAACATTTTGGCACTCTCAAGTGTAGAGGGCTGGAATATGAAGAGGAACCAGCAAGGATATGGCAGGAGGAATGATTGGAGACCCAGGAAGACAAGAAAGAAAGAAAGAAAGAAAGAAAG